>NW_017802436.1:611007-646670 GCF_001625305.1 Branchiostoma belcheri | reverse complement strand
GAAAAATTGAGAAAAAATATTAAATAAAAAAATATGAAAAAAAATATGAAAAAGGGAAGTTCACCTGGTCCACAAAGTCCAGCACAAGCCTGCGGTGGGCCTCGGGGAGGCCGTCCAATGGGTCAAGGTGGGTCTCGGAGAAGAAGTCCTGCTCAGTGGAGCGCGGCGTCTGGAAGTCCTGCGGGCTGCCGACGGGGCTGCTGATGTTCGTGTCGCTAGAGGTCATCCTGTTTCAAAAACAGAGAAGAAATCTTCAAGACCTACATTAGATTAGGCCACATCAATTCAATTTGTTGCTTCTCAGATGCATCGCAAAAACACAAGGCTGGAGCAAAAACTTGCACCTGACTCTGTTCACTCCCTGAAACTGTGTGCACCCAGGTACAGACTCTCCTCTTAGACTCCGTTTTTATATTGAAAGTCTACATGTAGTGTTATGTTTTAGATCTGAGAAACAGAAAATTAAATTGGTGTGGCCATAGATCTAGATTCTCTAGCAGTTCCTAAGACTTTTCCATTATTCTGATTTTATCCTTCTATCCTATGTATTATGCTACTCATGCATTCAAATGCTACATGTTTTGTACTCTATGCATTTAGCCCCATGGGCATGAACATGGGCCAATAAAATAAAGATTACCTGTTCAGGTCCGGCCTGAGTTCTGCAGAGTCTTCGCCGCTGGTTACCCCGGGCAACGTGAGGCAGATGATGTCTAGGGTTACGTAGAAGTCAGACAGATCCAGTTCCTTCACGCTCGGGTCCAGACAGGCAGAGACGTCTTTCACACAAGTGGGCAAGCTGTCCTGCGTCACACTCATACTCCCCCTGGATAATAATAATGAAATTTTATTGCCCGAGGGCTAATTAATGACCAATCACTACAAAACGTGATCTCGCGAGAGTTACGGTTTACAAACACGTGACCTTATTCTCACGAGACTTTACTGATATGTGACGTAAGCAATATTGATCAAAAGTGCCAGGGAGTTTATATCGTCCACCATCTCTATTGTGAAGTGAAGGCTGAAGTGCTCTGATATATATAGCCTCCTTAATGCCTCTAGTCCTGTTCAGTGTCCATATTCTAACTTTGTCCAGAGAAATAAAACCAATCACAACCACTACAGTAACTGTACCTGTGGCTGCCGCTTCTCAGCGAGCAGGTCAGGTTCAGGAAGAGTGGAGGGACGCTCCCCGAAGCTGCCTCCTCGAGCACGACAGATTCCCTGCTGCCAAACTCGCTCTGCACACTGATGGAGCCAAGCGTTTCCGTGTGCCCGTCGCGAAGATCATCCTCATCATCATCATCCTCATCCTCTGTCGTTTCCAGGGTGTCTTCGATGACGATGTCACTGTCGCTCACACTCTCGATCCGGATGTGCTCCGAGTCGGATTGGGCGTTGTCCTCCTCTTCTGTAGTGATGGGCGACTCGTCTTCGAAGTTATCAGCCGGTTCCTCCGCTTGCCGTGAGCTTCGCTGGTTCTGCCGAGGGGAGCAGTAGAAGTACAGGTCTGGGCTGGACGGGACCGGCTGGAAATACTTCCCAACCGTCTGCGCAAACTTTTCCTTGATTGTTTTGTGGAGCTCCAAGCTTGACTCGCAGGATGCAGGTAGAGAACTGAGGGGAAAGTACTTTGTTTTGTCCTCTACATCAACCACAGTGTCTATGCTTTCCTTTGTTTCGTTCAGGTCCACTTTGCTTGTGCTGTCCAGTCTGTGCCTCCGGAGGTGTTGGCAGGTGCTAAGGTGGCCGCACAGCGTTCCCAGGAACTCCGTAATGTCGATCTCGTGAAGCTGCTCTTCGCAGACGTTCTCCACGGCGGCTTGCACATCCTGGTGGTCCAGAGGAACCCCGTCCTGCAGGCTCTGGAACACGGCGGTGACATAACACTGCTGGATCCCGTCCGAAATCTGGTCGCAGAAATCCTTGAATGAGTCGCCGGAGCTGAAGTCTTCGTCGATGGTCTCCCGCGAGTCGACGCGCTGGTCGGCGTTCAGTCGGACGGACTCCCGGCTCTTCCAGAAGTCGCTGAACTGGCTGTTGCTGCGGACGAGGAACCCCTCCCGGTCAAACCGGTGGTCGCGCACGGTTTCCGGCGTGGTCTCCACGACGCCCAGCTCGAGCTGTCTCAGCAGGCAGGACTGCTGGCAGCTGAAGACATAAATAGGGATAGTCACCGGCGGAGTCACTGAAGAGCTTGTATCTTCAACTTCTTCTTTTTCTTCAACTTCATCTTCTTGCCTTGTCTCTTCTACCACAGCTTCAGGATGGTCTTCTGCTTGAACATCACTCTCAGACAAAGAAGGTTCGGATTCATCATCTTCTCCTGCATCACCTGTAGCCAGGGTTTCTTCCACACTTTCTAATGACTTGAACTCCTCCACCTCTTCTATCTCTGTTAAAACGGTCGGCATCTCTTGCTCTGCTCTATCAGCTGACTCGTCTCTTTGCACCCCATCCTCCTCCCTTAGCAGTCTTGCTTCTTTCTCCTTCTTCTTTCGGTAGTTGTCGAAGACGACCACATCCTGGTAAGTCTTGGGCAGGACCGTGAGCACTACATTACCTGCTCGGACAGACTTCATGTAGCACTTCCACTCGACCGTTGGGACTTGTTCTTCCAGTATCGCAGCAGCAAGGCTCTTTGTTTCTGTCTGCGGTGTGCTGCTGTCCTCTTCCGTCTTTTTCCCACCTGCTGCAGTCTTGGCTGCTTCAGTTTCTGATGATTCTGTGTCCCCAACGATAGTGTCGTCAGCCTTGTGATCGGTTGAAGCATTCGACTCTGTCAGGGTTTTGGTGAAGCTTGTGGAAACGTCGTCTGAAAGAGGCATCTCGCGGTGGGTCAGTTCTGCCAGCCGGTCGTGCATGAGTTTGAACAAGTCCCTGTTAGCCTGCTGCCCCTTTGGCTGGGTCTCACCCTCCTGAGGTTCCTCCTCTTGTCTACAAGCCTGGAACTGCATGGAAACCTTCTGGCAATGCGGCAGCAGCTCGACAAGATCGAAAGGGAAGAACAGGTGCTTGATGTTGCTGTCCGTAGCCCCGAAGTCTGCTATGGTTGGAGTGGTCCGTCCGGACCCCCCTCCCTCCATTGCGGTAGGCGGCGGGACGCAGCGGTTACCGCACATCGCGAAGAGATGTTGGAACGTCACGAGGGAAGAGATGACGTGGGAGTCGAACGGGAGCAAGGCCTGGGGGATGTCCTGGTATTCCAGCCCCTCCAGGTGTCTCTGGGAGGCCGGGGAGTCGATCACGACCCCGCACTGCGGCTCGATCCAACACTCCACCACGATCTGCAGCTCCCCGTCTGCCTCGGTCGTCTCGAGTTCGTCGTCGTCAGTAGAGATACTGGTGACGCTGTCTTTTGTTGTGCAGGTGTGGGGAGGGAAGAGGACGTACTGCAAGAAACACGAGAAGACGCCCCCTTCCGAATCAGTCACTGTGCTGCCACGCAGGGGGTCCCTCATGTGCACCTCGGCCACCATGCTCACCATTCCGGAGTAGCAGTGCGCGAAGCTGAAGCCCTCACGCAGCCGGGTTTTTGTGAGAGTTGCCAGTATCCGGGCTGCATCCTGTGCCGTGACCGGGGCAGCTGGCGAAAGCTGGATGCCCCACACCCACCGCTGATGGTACAGGTAGCGCGAAAGCGTGCCGAACATCGTTGTGGCCGTTTTGTTGACAGTGATGAGAGGAGCGCTCCCCCCACCGCCAACTCTTGCGGCTGCAGGCGCTTCCACTGAGGCTGAGTACAGGTTGGTGTAGTCTGAGGGGACTTTCTCGTACCGAATCAGCATCTTTTCCAGCGGTTTGGCCTGCAGCACCAGACAGGCTCTCTCCGCCTGTCCCTGCTCTGTCTTCTCTGCAATACAATAATACAATATTCGAATTAAAGCTCAAGTGTTGGTAGAATCCATAGTTATAAGTTCAAGCTTGTTACAACACAACAGTTCTTTCCTTGTGTTGGAACAAGCTTATTAATGACGAAAATACAATATGACTTTAGTAGTATATTGCAGTTGTAAAACTGAATGAAAAACCAATTTACATGAAGAATTTATCTAGTTTTCAACATTGCAGACATACAATATTTACAAGCTTTCAACTTTTAAATTTTGCAGATGAACAAAGATGTACGGAAGATCATCAAGAATTATATACTTTGTTTGATTTTTGATTCATAGGTTGAAAAACTAGCAGACATACTGATTCAGCAGTCGTGTCAGGTAAGGAACTGTGGAATGACTGCAAGGCTTGAAATACTGGGTACATGTGCACCTTAGTTCGTGCTGGAGCTGTGGCCTATGCACCCATTTTTTTCTGTGGGTGCAAAATTTTGTAGGTATTTTTGTTCATATTTAATGTATAATTATAGTATACATCTTTGTTGTAGTACTTGTGTAAGATTTTGAAGTTAGCTCCCATTTTAGATTCCAGCTTAGAAGAGGAGCAGTAAGATCAATAATTAGGTTTTGCTTTAAATGGTGCACCCAAAAATTTTTTTGTGCACCAAATTTTTAGGTTGGGTGCACCAGTGCACCTATTCCCAAAAATGAATTTCAAGCCCTGGGCTGTATCTCTGCAGCACCTTGTTTGGACGGAGAGGGTTTTCCCTTTGGCGTCTCCACTTTGTGCGCCCGCTTGCTGAGTGTGTTCAGCTTCTCCTTGATGTCGGTGACGATCTCGTTCCTGACGTGCCCCGGGGTTCCCCCAAGGAAGGCCAGACGTACGACCATGCAGGGCGGCTTGGAGGAGACGCGAACCACGAAGAAGGATGTTGGGGGTTTGTCCTTGTTAGAAAGAGAGAGAGAACGGTTTATTCAACATGAAAACTTTTCTTTTTTTGCATTCTCGCCGCAAAAGCACCACCTACTTTGGCGATAAATAGCAGCGAGTTGCAGAACTCCAGTCAGAAGCTGTCAGGAATTAGGTGTCTGATAGACATCGAAACGTAAGCAGGTGAGAACCTTACTGGTTGTGTAAGAAGAAAATTCTATGTCCCTAAGTATCATCCAACCTGATGAAATTATTTACGGAGATAAAAAACTTTTACTTGCAGCACCAGTGCTGAATTGCAGTTTCCTTACACAAACATGTAGTTTAAATCTCAGACTTATTAGCATTATACATTACAAATACGTATTCAAACAAGTCATGAATCCTATGAAATTGCTACCATCACAACTTACAATTATTATAATAGCATAACTGTCACAGCTTGTCCGGCACTTAAACTGTGTCAGTTTCGTACTGTTCCTGAGTGTTCTATTGTGGACATTCCCCCTTTGTGATGACAGCCAATTACTAGCCTCCATAGCATTCCAAAAACTGGGGCTTATATGTGCTATTTTCTGATTGCATATAGACAACATAGCCAGCCTGGTTGAATTACCCCCGTTTTGTAGAACTGGGCTAATCAGAAAACAGCCAAAGACCACCAAACCCCCAGCCTGCTACGGAGGCTAACCAATTACGGTATTTCTCACCTTGTTGCTGAAAAGCAGCTTGACGTAACAGTAGCTCTCTACGAGCACAAACGAGGTCTCCTTGCTCAGAAGCTTGTGGACTTCGGTAAACGACACGCGGCACTGGATGGTGTCGTAGCGTCCGTTCGGGCCGGGAATGTGGAGGTGGTATGGCAGGGGTTTGTCGTGTGTGAGTAGGATGGTGATCCGGTGCGTGTGTAGCCATCGCTGCCAAACGTTCGTGTCCAGCTGGACCATTGGCTGCCAGAAGGCCGCAAACTCGGCCAAACCGGTCTCCTTCATCTCCGAGTGCTGGAGAGACGGGACTGGCGCAGCCGAGCTGTGGCTCATGTAAAACAACGGGACGCCATTCCATACGCTCTCCGGCACAACGTAATACCGGGGATTGCTCGCAAAGGACTGGATGTGGACAAGGAGCTGGTCTGTACGTGAGACGCCATGGACTGTCTGCCAGAATCTTTTTACGACAGAAGTGCGGTATGCACTCTTGAATGGCTTTTTCATGGGGCAGGTTATGTCATGGAGGAAATCGTAGCTTCCCTCCAGACTGACCTCGACTTGGGTGAGCCGCTTCGTGTCCTTGGGAGGCCAGGCGCTGGACGCCGTGTACTCCAAGGTCACGTCGTGTTTCCATGGCAACACGACCTTGACCTCGATCTGGGTGTCGTTCTTCGTCATGTTGACCTCCTTGATGGTGTACCCTTCGCGCAGGCGCACGGCAAGGACATTAAAGATGGAGACCTGTAATTGTATAACAGACCAGTTCACGGATTGAATTAACTGTTACGTCACAGGGGGGGGGGACATTTCGAGTTCTAGAACCGGCTTTACCTTGCGTTGTCTCCCCCAACAGATACCT
This sequence comes from Branchiostoma belcheri, assembly GCF_001625305.1. NCBI lineage: Eukaryota > Metazoa > Chordata > Leptocardii > Amphioxiformes > Branchiostomatidae > Branchiostoma > Branchiostoma belcheri. The sequence continues at coordinate 640,331 of NW_017802436.1, read as the reverse complement.
GATGTGCAACTTTAATTTCTGAAAGTTCCTGACCTGCCCCGGTTCAAAGAGTCTAAAGCCTATTGATACTTCACGAAGGATGGCTGCTCTGTTACTTCTTGCTCAAACACATTCATATATATGGTCAGACAGGAGTCTACTGATAAAATTGCAACATTATGTAACCCTACACCAGTTACCATGGTGACAGACGTCGACAAATCAGGCCATTGGCCAGGTCAGAGGTTAGTGTTTGGAACGGAAGAAGAAACGTAGCAAAAAGAATACGTTTTCCTTTGGTGAACATAAAAAAAGACGGAGACCTGCAGGGTTGTTTCGCTGTGCTTCTTCCTCATGATGGGGCAGGCGCTCATCGCCTTTTCATTCCACATCCACCGTGGCTTCTCCGGATCGGGGACGGACGGGGCTACGCTCTCGCTGAACTGTCCTCGCATAGCTTTCAACGGCAGCTCGCTCAGACCCTTCTGGAAATGCCACTCAAACAGAGCCTGTAAAGTATGTGTATGTAAGTTTTGGTCAGCATGTATAAATTAATGTAATATTGTTAGTAATTGATGTAATTAATATAAGTGATGTTAAAGGTGTATTTAGCTAATACTTGTAAAGAAACAAATTAACTATTCCTATTAAATAAGTAATACGTGGAAGCATACACAGGTGTTCATTTAGCAGTAATTAAAGTAATTAAGGGAACAGTCAATCAACGACCAGATCTCCAAACAGGGTGCACCTGCTACCCATTCTATTTCCTGCTATTAGTGTTTTCTTTGATTCAAATCTTGTTCATTTAGTAATAATGGTAATTTCTCTTTTAATCATGTAGCCAACAAACAAACAAACCTTCTGGTAGGTGTTCATGCCCTCGGCTGTCTTCCCTACACTGGGACAGAACTCGAGGTAAGCGCCGAACGTTGCCGCAGCGAGGAACTTCAGCAGCTGGTTGTGCAGGACATAGCCCATGGACATACTTGGTCTGTGGTGGTAGAAATACTTCAATTTTTCAGTGTGCTGCAATATTGCAGAATGTCAAAAGTATTGTATTGTTAATAAGTATTGTATTGTTTAGAGTTAAAACTTTTGGTCCAACACAAAAAAGTTCTCTTACCTAGAGCTTTTGACCAGTCACTCTGGTCAGTCTACCAGATACCTTTGACCAATTGTTGACGTCACACTTCAAAGAAGCCACGTGACAAGCCTCACTGGGTCAGTCTACTGAGGAAGACCAGAGTGACTGGTCGAAAGCTCTAGGTGAGAGAACTTTTTGTGTTGGAGCGAAAGTCTTAACTCTAAACATGTAACTACACCACAGATGAACTTTCATGATAGTATAAGTATTGTCTTGTTTGCAATTCCAATAAATCAAATCAAGTCAAACACTGGCCTGTACGCAGATCCAAGCTGCAGGATCGTGGAGCTTCGCAGCTGCACTAACAGAGACTCCATCATCTCCATCTCCATCCCCGTTTTTTCTTTATTATCATTGCCATTATCATTATTTATTGTATCCCTATTCTACTGTTTGTATGTGACTGTTGTGTTTTGTTGTGTAAATCATCGCCCCATTCCATTGAAAAGAAGTGCAATCACTTAATGGGCCACCCTGTATAAAAATGATGGAAAATAAAAAAATAAACCAAATCAAACACTGGCCTGTATGCGGAGCCGAGCTGTAAGAACGAACAGGCGATCGTGGAGCTTCGCAGTTGGACCAACAGTGACTCCATCATCTCCATGTTGGGCATGGCGGTGACTCCGTCCGTGATGACGACGATTCTCGCGCTCGTGTTGTCCGGGAGGAGCTGCAGGGCCAGGATGCCGTAGCGAAGCATGTTTACTAGTCCGACATCCGGCGTTACCATGGCGTCCCACGCCTTCTTGCCCCCCAGGGGGTCCACAATGTCGTCAAACATCCCGCCGGAGAGACCCTCCCGACCCTGCATGGCCACACGGGAACCTTCTGCAATCTTGTTCTCAACCTGCAGGTAAACATGGCAATGATTTATGTATTACATGTAGATAACTGAGTGTGTATTTTTAAGACAGTCACACAGTCTATGATAGTCACTTTAATATTGTTACTGATTCTATCGTCCCCTCAAGTTTTTATTACCATAGATATTGACTGTCCTTTGGCGTAACACACCAGCTTCGCAGGCACTCGGTGCAATGGCAGTGAGCTACATTACACCAAACCTTCACATTCAATTGCAGCAGTTGTTTCAAGCTACCCAGTGATGATGCCTCAACTGTGCTTGGTGGCAACGAGTTCTTGAATGTAGAATTTCTTATTACCTCATAGAACTGCTGCCTGACAGTGGCGAGCAGGGCGGGCAGGTTACTCTGAGTCACCAGGCAGCCCTGTATGATGACCTGCTGGGTCTTGTAGGAGATGAGCGGGGTGTACGCAATCACCGTCACATAGATCTGAGGCCGGAACACGTGGTTCGACCCCGGCGCTGAGTACGGCTCTGCGAAACACGAATGGAGGAATGGTTTATTTACATTTTATTTACATCATCATTAGACAAGGCAGTAAGGCCATGTTGATTTGATTATATGGATAACATCCACACACGCATGAATTTTTGGCCGTTTCCAAAAAAAAAAGGTTTCAGCCATACTCTAACTTATGGTTGAAACAGTCAAATTATATATACCGAAAATTGACCCCCAAAAATATTGGAAAACGATACCAATGTTGTGGAATACCAATATCGGACACATACGAAAAAGACGAAAAAGAAAAAGTTTTGAAGACTTGATTACTAGTATTTGCCGTATCATACTCTCGTATTTGCCATATCATAACCACATAGATTTTATAATGAAAGCAACTTTTTTTGCCAGTTACCTGTGAGGCCAGAGAGGCAGTTCTCTAGAGCAGCGAAGACCTCCTCCAGCATGACCCTTCCCCTGCAGCCGTCTACACTGGAGGTGGAGGGGCTCAGGTCCAGGGCAAACACAAACCTGTAACGTCTGGCCAGGAACGTGGCCTGGGGGGGACACAAGGGAAGGTTAGCACTAGTACTGTACATACAGCTTTTAACAAACAAACTTTAGTGCAGCCGTCCACACTGGAGGTGGAGGGGCTCAGGTCCAGGGCAAACACAAACCTGTAACGTCTGGCCAGGAACGTGGCCTGGGGTAGACAGGGGAAGGTTAGCAGTACATACAGCTTTTAACAAAACAAACTTTAGTGCAGCCGTCTACACTGGAGGTGGAGGGGCTCAGGTCCAGGGCAAACACAAACCTGTAACGTCTGGCTAGGAACGTGGCCTGGGGAGGGGGAGGGGACAGAAGGACCAGAATGATTACAAATTCCAGTTATTTATGGCACATAAAGACTGCTTTAGGTTTTCCTTTTTTCCCCGCGCGGTAAGCGAGTGGAACCAGCTGCCAGGCCCAGTGGTGAGGGCACCGACAGCAGAGGCCACGTACCCCACGTACCCCCCTCAGTGATATTCGAGGAGTGGTTCGAGGGTAAACAAAAAGAAGAAGAAAGTGGAACTTCTACTTAGCAGTAGAACTTTTTATCTAGACTACCGGTAGTCTGGTTACCATACTGAACGGATTGGCTTCGGGGGTGTTCCGGCCGGCCAGAGGTTGTTTGGCACCCAATCTGGCTGGCCGGAACACCCCCGAAGCCGACCTGTTGAGTAATAAAGGTAACCAGACTACATGTAGACTGCCGGTAATTGAGGGTATGTGTTACCTGACTCAAGTTTTTCTAGTAGAAGACAAGCCGGTACCAACAGGACATATGTTTGAGAGAAATGAGATTTAAGCAAACAGACCTTTGATGTGTGCACGAGTCTGTAGGAGGTGTTCGGGTCCACAGGTTCCCCCTTCCATCCCTGGGGCAGGACTGACAGGACCTGTAATAAACACACAACAGCACCTTCTAGTGTCAAGCATCAGTACTACAACAAACAGCACCATCTAGTGTCCAACAACAGTACTGCAAGTTATTTAACAGTTATATTATCTCAAAGTTTTTCATTTGCAACACTTGGAACAAACATGGAAGTCTGGTCAAGTTTGATACAGTTGAAACTATATCAATGCACTGCTCATTTGTTAGAAACGTTTACAGCAGTGTGTATAGTACTAGTTTACCTTCACATGCCATTTCAACTAAAACATTGACCTCTATGTACTGTTGTTTTTTTACTACTTTTTTCATTAGTCAATTTAGATATTTGAGTTTGACTTCACAACAATGTTGGCAAGTACATTTGTAAAAATTTCCATAGACTTTTTTCTTTTGAATCTAAAGTGACCAGTCTTATATTTCTCCAGCTTGCCATTATGTACTCATACTTAGCCCACCATAATATGGGCAAGCATCAAAATTCATTTGCGATCAGGGACCCAACAGCAAAACACAGAATCTGCCACGTGCAGCAAATACAGGCGGGAAATAGACTGGAATCTACTTTCTCTTGTGTTTGGGGTACACCATAACTTTGGCTCTATTTTTCCTTACTGGATACTTCCAATGAAAATCTTTCCAAATTTTTAAAAATTTTGAACACACAAAAAAGTGTATGCACACACAGAGGCACATCTACTTAAAGATGCTACCAGCTTACTTGGAGGTCCTTAAGCTCCAGCGTATATGATTCATTCTGAAGGAATTCCAGTTGACATGATAAAAAAAGCAGAAATATTGCATTAATGCACAGCATATTGCACAACATCAAGCTTAAATCTTAATGTATTTGCAAGCAGCAGTAACTAAAAATCAAAGATCTCAAACGTCTGTAAAATATCCTCAAGTTTTTGTGAGTTTCTTGTTTCATTCATTAGACTAAGTGTGAACTTCTCACTGACTCTGTCTAATTTAGAATTCCGACGCAGCAAACACACAAACACCCAAAAAGAGAAGAAAATCAAAGAAGCTGACATCATTCCACACAGTCATTAGATCTAGTGGATGTCTACTGTTTGTGGAACATTTGGTGGCACAACCAAACTTGTACTTGTAACACCAGGCTAGTTCATGACCAAGTGAATGTTTGAAACCACACTGTCACAAGAGCAGCAACTAGTTTCCAACAACAGCACTGCAAGGTGTTTTAACCTTCTTCCTGCTGCCTAACCCCACAAGCAGCTATCTACCTTAGCAGGCTGAAGGTTAAAAACAAACTTGTTTAAAGTTAAAACTTTAGATCCAACACAAAAAGATCTCTCACCTTAATAAGAGCTTTTGACCAGTCACTCTGGTCTTCCTCACTGGGTCAGTCTACAGTGAGTCAGTCTACTGAAGAAGACCAGAGTGACTGGTCGAAAGCTCTAGGTGAGAGAACTTTTTGTGTTGGATCAAAAGTTTTAACTATATAATAAACAAGTAACTACCAACACAGATGAACTTTCATGATAGTATAAAAACAACCTTGCTGTTTTTAACCATCTCCCTGCTGCCTAACCCCATAACCAATACTGATTTGGTGCCAAACGGCTATATATAGATACCTTATATATTAGCAGGCTGAAAGTTAAAAACTTGTTACCTCGAGTTCCCTGTCGGATTCAGGCAGCTGGTCGTCGGGGGTGACCTGGACCATCCTGTGGAGGTTGGAGAAGAACCACTGGGACCGGATGTTGCGGGAGATGCGGTAATCTTTCTTCATCAACAGGAACACTTCACCTGCATCTAACACCTGGGGGGACAGGTGTATTTGTTTGTTAACACCTGCATCAGTATAGCCGGTATAACCGCGTTTCGGCATAACACCGTCACATCACCTTCGCAGGCACGCGGCGCGGCAGCAGCTGGCTACATTACACCGAACGAATTGTTACACCTAACCTTGAACATCTAACTCTAGACATTGTTTAAAGCTATCTAATGACAATGCCCCTACTGTACTTGGTGACAGTGAGTTTCACTCTGCGATAGTTCTAGGAAAGAATGAATTCTTGAACACAATGCATGTGTACTTCATGATCAGCACTTTTGTCAAGCTTTATATCATTAGTATAAGTATAATGTGGTGAATCCATGCTGTGATGAGTTAAAGACAAGACTTCTCACCTTCTGCTCTTCCTTGGGCGTGTCTTCAGCCTCAGCTTCCATCTTGAGTCGAACAGGCAATCAGGTCTGACAACTGAGACTGTGTGGGAGAGTACAATAAACTATGATTCAACGATGTTATAAATAATTCAACAAATTATAACATGTTGTTGTTGTTGTTGTTGTCCTTGTTTAACGTCTAATATATCGCTAGACGTGGTCACTTGGTGCTCGTTTTCGCGTAGTTCGGTTCATATCACAACTATAAAGGCTAAAACGAGGGAAAGATCAGACGTTATTGACATAACTTGTAACTATCCAACACAAGTTGGATTAGTACATGTATAGCTAAACTTATACTATTGGGATGCTGCCAAATGTCTACCTATCGCCCATTAAACTATTCATATTATAAAAGAAGAATCAACAAATATAAAAATCGACAATTTGTTCATATCGATCTCAGTAAAATATATAATTTTATCTAACTGTTAGTGTTACTGTGTTAGCTTCCTACGTGTAACGTTACATCATAAAGTTTGACAGCGTACTACAATAATATGCAGCGGAAATTGGTTCTCTTATTTCGCCAACTGGTATTTTTGATTCTCACCAACCTTACACAGCCGTGGATTTCTGAACTTTACTTTGGTTTTCTCAAAATTCGCGTTTTTCCAGCTTTCCTGCGTATTTTTGTCAGCCTCCCTCCATCTTGCTCAAAAGGTCATGACCTCACGTGTGGACTTTACCACTTCGAACAAAGGATGACGTAAGAACAATATATTTTCGCAAATATATCAAATATATACATAGCCATATTTAAACGTTAGAAAATATAGAAATTTATTTTTATTCGTCTCCTTAACGTTTTTTCTTTGCATGTATATGATTATGAATTATTCTTAAACAAGTACAAAATACACCCCTTTGATTTCGATACTGCCATTTGGTTCCGTCCAAATTATACAGCATGCAAACGTGACAAATTTGATGTAAAATTTTACTTTTAACATTACCAGTTTATATAAAAATCTATGTTTTTAAACAATTTGTTTTACATTTTTATATTTTGATTGAGTTGCTCATTTTATTTCATATTTTGATATCTGTAAGATCGCCGGTGTTAATATAATATAGGTTTATAGCGTTTGTTTGCGGTAGAAGCGGGATTGGCCATCTTTGCGAGGAACAGCGAAAGTAGAAACCGACAAAAATGGTAAGTTATTTCTTTGCACTACGAAAAATGTACGCCCCAGACTGTCGCTTTTAAAACGTTTTTGGCTGTTTTATCTTCTCTGTGACAATTTCTGAGGTAATATTTTGTCGGCTGTCGTTTTGAAAAGCTGATTTTTTTATCGACACATGTGCAACTGCAAGTCATGGGGGAGGGGGGCGGCACTATCCGAACTCACGGTTTGGTTTGAGATTTTTGCACAAAGAAATGTCATTATAAGATTATATGGCAGACTGAAACCGTACGATAAATGGTGAACATTTGAGGAAGGTCTACGAAACGAAATTATGCCAAAATAATTCTAGGGGAAACGTCAATTCTAAAACACAGTCGCCCCCCCCCAAATATACTTGATACTTGATACCGTCTACAGTCGAGTATAATGTACTAGTAACGCGTTACTACTACCTACCAAGCATCTAGAAAAAGAGTTTTTTTTTTTTCATACTCAATCACAGTGGTCTAACTAAGTTTGTGATCGACGCAATATTTCATTACTAAACGCATGTTCACAAAATATGTCATATTATGGTATGTCATATGCATATGCCCAACTGCTTTATGTTTACAAATGTTGATGATGTTCAGAATTAATGTGTTTTTTTTTTCTTCAGTTCCGTAACCAGTATGACAATGATGTCACAGTGTGGAGCCCTCAGGTAGGCAGTCTCACGGTTTCTTTAACAGTGAAAAAAATTATGGTAGTACGTCTTTTATCTAATATGTTAGTACTCTTGTTTGTCCGTATATTTCATCATAATTGTTTGAATTTGCTTCAGGGCTGTCTTTTTATATCTTGCTGTTTTTTACACAGAAACTCAACAGAAACAGGTTGTGAAAAGTCATTGAATGTCACAAAACTGGAGGGTGCATGTTTATCCAACAGGCCTCTTGTTTTTCCGTATGTGTCATTGTTTGTTTGTTTGTTTGTTTATTTGTTTAGGGCCGACTGCACCAGGTGGAGTATGCGATGGAGGCTGTTGTTTATTGTTTGTTTGTTTGTTTGTTTTTTTAGGGCCGACTACATCAGGTGGAGTATGCGATGGAGGCTGTGGTTTATTGTTTGTTTGTTTGTTTGTTTAGGGCCGACTGCACCAGGTGGAGTATGCGATGGAGGCTGTGAAGCAGGGTTCGGCGACGGTGGGGCTCAAGTCCAAAACTCATGCCGTCCTCGTCGCACTTAAGGTGGGCAAACGTCTTAAAGACATTTTACAAGAATGACAATTACCCACGCACAATCTCCAGTTTACCACCCAAACCTGTAAGACTAGCATTTAGATTTGGAGAACTGATCTACACCCCAGAAAATTACAGTTACAGCGTACAAGACCTCACTTTTTGTTTTCAGTTAAAACTTTTGTTCCAACACAAGGCATTGTTCTCACCTAGAGTATTTGACCAGTCACTCTGGTCTTCCTCAGTAGACTGACCCAGTGAGACTTGTCACGTGCCTTCTCTGAAGAGTTTTTGTCTCATTTTCATCTTGTCAATGAGACAGCCATCATAAGAGTTGATGATAAGACTAGAGGATGTCAGAAAAAATGTCCTCAGGAATAAGAACAAGTTTGTTTCTCATTTTTCCCTCGTGTCCCAGAGAGCACCGTCGGAGCTGTCTGACCACCAGCGTAAAGTCATCCCCATCGACGACCACATCGGCATCTCCATCGCTGGACTCACGGCTGACGCAAGGCTCCTCAGGTAAACACTTGTCTGTTTCTATGGCAACCTGGATATTAAGAGGATGTTCTAAAAAAATGTACATTCCAGGTAGCAGCTACATGAAAGTTCAAATAACTGGATAAATACTGTAGAATAGTAGTCTCGTAGAATGAGACCAAGAGACATGCCAAGAAACAGTTACTCAAGCAACTGGATAATATGAATGATATTGGCATGACAGTTGGCCACAGTTATAGACATTTCAGATAGCATTCGCTATCTTTCATCTGTGACTGCTCTTGGCCAGAAACAACGATCCAGATGTTGGTTACCCTTTTCATATTATCATTATGGAAAACATCTGTTGTTGTTAGTCCATGCACAGTTCCAGATGTTGTTCCTGAATGGTGGATGACTGTTATTACATGGCAAACAGCCGGGGTTTGAACTCACAACCTCCAGGTTACAACGAGAGCACTCTACCCGATTGAGCTATTGCCATTTAATGTATTAATTGCCTGTTGTGTGTTGTTTTTCAGTAAGTTGAAACTGCCTGGTCTGTTTTTTACAGTAAGTTCATGCGTACAGAGTGCCTGAACAGCCGGTACGCCTACGAGAGCCCACTGCCGGTATCCAGGCTGGTCTCAACACTCGGCAACAGTATCCTTCCACCAGTCTTCAGTGGTGTTTCTTTTATGGCTAATGTTAGATATGAACAGCTTTAGAAAGTTCAGTAGCTTGTCCCAAGGAGGTGCAATCTACTAAACCTCCTTGCTTCTCCTTATCCTGTAGGACAACTGTTAAGAATTCAGGTAAGTGTTGCTGCTTGCATATCTTATCAGTAACTACTATTACTACTAACTTTTATTTCACTTAGTGGGATCTTATGGCATAATGGTAGAGTGTTCTACTCAGAACCAAGAGGTCCCGAGTTCGAACCCTACTTTGCCACCGATCTTGTGCCCTTGGGAAAGGCACTTTACACGACTTTCCTCACTTCAGGTGAAAACGAGTACTATATTGTCCTCTGTGTTGGTGGCGGCATTAAAATAAGTTGAAAAAACTTGAGTGTGTCGTCATCACATCTTGTGATCACATGTTGAAATTAAAAAAAAAAAAGCTTGCATTTCCTTAACCGCCTGTCCCAGAGATGCAGATTTGCACCCAGCGCTACGGCAGGAGACCTTACGGAGTGGGACTACTGGTGGCTGGATATGATGTAAGCTTCACCTGGTCTAAAAGTCTTCAATGTTCTAGTTGTGAATAAAGAATGAAGTCATGAACGTCTTTCATAAATATTCTAAAAGAGTGACCAGTGTTTTGCCATGATGATAGCATTTACCATGCAGGTAACATCTCAGAGATTAAAATGTATATGTATTAATGTGAAATACCAATGTCAATCTGTAAATGTCAATTCTGAATCAATAAGTTCCCCTAGTTCTACGTTATAAGATGTTAAGGTTACAAAATTGTTTCTCTTATGTTATTTAAGTTACCTTGATTTTGTATTCAATTTGTAACCTGTGTTATTTGATACCTTTGTTAATCTTGAGTTCGTTTTGTTAATGAACTTTGTTTGGGGTTTTCCCCCAAGACCCTTTGAAAATCGCCTATCAGGCGACATGTGTTCTCCTGGATAAATAAATAAACAAAACAAAATACTAGTAGAAAATAATTACATTTTTTTACTACCCCCCCCCCCCCAGGAGATGGGCCCACACATCTACCAGACCTGTCCCTCCTCTAACTACTTTGACTGTAAGTGCATGGCCATCGGCGCACGCTCACAGTCTGCTAGAACTTACCTGGAGAGGCACCTTAATGACTTCTTAGACAGTAAGTAGGAATGTCTTCATCTTACATCTTACATTCTTTGGAAAGGCACTTAACACAACTTTCCGTGCTTAATTGAAAATGAGTATTGTCTGTCCTGTATTTGTTTCTATGTGTGGGACACAACACCAGCAATAGCTGCTTGCTATCACCTGCATTGCACTGTTGCAATTTCAATAAATCAAATCAAATCATCTGTTTGTGTTCCAGGTTCTGTGGATGACCTTGTGCGACACGGTCTGCGCGCTCTGAGAGAAACTCTGCCCAACGAACAGGAGCTCAACACCAAGGTTAGTCAATAAGTTATGTGGTTAACCAGTCACCATAGTCACATAAGAACAAACTCTATGTAGTACATTGTACTCTGGCTGTTAGTTTTAACAGATATAATGTTCACTCTTGCAGAACGTGTCTGTTGCCATTGTTGGGAAGGACACAGACTTCACCCTGTATGATGATGATGACGTCCAACGATTTGTATCCTTTCAAACTTTACTGTACTATCAAGCTTGCTGCAGTCCTCATCAGGACAGTAATACACATATAAACAATGTGTGTGAACAGTTTCATCAGGCTGGTAAGTCACTGAGGAAAGAGACTCTTACAAAACCAAGTCTCTTATTCAGCAGACATTTCGGTGACCATCTGTCACCTTCCTCAGGGTAATTCTGACTGGTTCACATTGCATTGCAGCACAGGTGTCGCTGCTATAGATGCATTCCCAAATGTACAATATTTACATATCTACACATACATTGTAACATTGTGTCGTACATCCAAGTTTGTACTGTTTGATTGTGTTCTATACATGTATGTGCACAATCATATAATTCCTTAACCCTGGTACAGCTAACAGGCATTGAACATGAGAAGAGAGAAAGAGGGGCGGTGAGTTACATTCTTTAAAGTCGCAAATTTTGTCATTTATGCCAAAACTGTGTTCAGTGGCTTGGTTCAACATCTATGGCAGGGATATTTCCTCTAGGCCACATCAATTTATTTTTCTGTTTCACCAATCAAAATAAGCTTGGCTGGAAAAACAGTACGAAAACAAAGCCTTATAACCAGGTTTATGCCTAGGTGGTCTCATTTTTATTGAGTAAAAACAGTCATAGTCAAGTCTCTTTTTATTTCAAAATCCTATAATTTCATCATGGGGATAAAATGTAATAAATTGATGTGAATTCAAGTTCTTTTTCAAGATATAATCTGTATCTGTAATGAAAACATTCCATGATCCCAAAATTACACGTCGCCAAATTGTTTTTTAACGCCACTCTTGTTTACCCCAATGTTAGCCCGCGGCGCCCATGGATGTGGCAGAGGGCCAGGAGGGACCCGCGGCGGACGCGCCCCAGGACCCACAGCCTGAGGGACCCGCGGCCATGGAACACTAGAGCTCTATCAACTTACGATTCAACTAGGACGGTTATAGAAATGATAAAACATCGCTTCATGTTGGTTATACCTTTGTATAAGATCACGTTTCTTCAAAAGAACAAATTTTCATCTGAAAATAATACACCTAACCTTTCTAAAAGTAAACATAGACCTGTCTTTCATGACCTTTGATATTAGTTTGGGATGTTTTGCATAATATTTGCTAAATAGCATTTTTGCTAATTAGCAATTTTTTCAATGATATGCAACCAACTGGTGGAGACCACAAGTGTAAATGTAGATGTTGGATAATTCAATGGTCAGTCTGTCTTGACTTAATGTAGTAATCAACTACACATATAGGTACTCACATTGCGACCATGTGCATTTTGGTGAAGTTATAAGAACATGCAAAAATACATCATAAACCTTTGCTCACAAGAGTTGAATATGCGCTCTAATATGACTAAGACTCAAAAGGTTGAAAAATAAAAGACAATAGGCCTGATAACTTCAGTTTTTTGTCAAGACATTATTTGCTGCTTAATTGAACCCAATTTGTCGCCATACAATAGAAAAGATGTACTTTTAACTCCCAGCTTTTGTTCAGAGAAAAAGGTGGCTAATTTAGTGGAAAAGTCAGCCGGCACCAGCAAGGTAACTACATTGTACCCCAGTTTAATTGCTCGCAATAATAGCCATACATGACTCCACTTTACCTCCATATCATGGGACAGACGTGGTGACGAGATTTGTAAAAAGGGGAAACGGTGTTTGCGTGACAAGGAAGACTTATTAAGCATAATTAGACCTTTTCAGGATCAGAACACGAAAATACAATGGTGTTGGGTGTGTACCAGAGCAGCTTTTTGTAACCCCTGCTTCTATTGTGCCTCACTCTGTGAGTCCTAGCCTCTACCAGGCAAACTGTTCTCTCCCAGCAGACCAACTCCCCTGGCATGCTATCTATCTATTTGGCCGATTTCTACTCTTTTCAGCCGCCTCCCGAAGCCTGGTAGAGACTAATAAACCACGACTATCATATCATTTCTCATACGACCTCTAAACTCTCTAGACTTCAAAGAGTTGAAGGACTTAGTAAGCCGACGAAACTCAAACTTAAGGTACTATTGTACAGAACCGGTTTGATGCAAGCAGATATCCCTGGTGTTAGCCGCACACATGACTATCTGGGACATTTACTAAAGCCCGACTTACCTTAGATAATAAAGGCTGGAGTTACACAATGTAGGGATATAGACCCTGCCTACTTGGTGCCTTTTGCAATTGCCGCAAATCCCCTTCATACAAATGTGTATGTTACTGATACAGGTCATTGCATGTCGGCGGCGTCTTCAATTGCTTGTTAATTGGACTACACAAACTACACAAAAGTTGTCCTCCCCGCAACAATTACCAAGGCCACTACACAAACTGGCGGTATCAAAAAGTTAGAAAGGGTTTGTTGTGTAACCAAGAGTTCTGAATAACTAACTGTTCAGTTGTATCCAGAACCGTGCGTTATCCAGAGCCATGTTCAAACACGGCTCTGGATAGTCCACGCGTATCCAGAACCGTGCCTGGGGCAAATCTTCGTTCTCAGATACGCGGAGACTATCCAAAACCGTGCCTGATCCTCTTTCTTTCAGGCATAGAACTAGATAGGTATGGTTCTGGCCTATGGATACAAGACTTACCGTTTTCAACGTGTCATTTTGGTCGGCCAGTTGACAAGCGAAGGAACAATTCTAAGGTTTTCTTAAGTTTAGACAAAGTTTCTTTGTTTTCTTTACCCTGGCTAGCAGTCCAGTGTTAGTTCTGCTAGGACACGGTCAGAAACTCCGCCCCAGTTCTGCCCTTCACGGCAGTTTCAACATAAACCACCTGGTCCAACATCGGACTGTAAACATACTTTAACCTCTCTGTCTGATCCTGAACCATGTCTGTTCTTACTTTTTCACGAAGAGGGGAGAAGTAGAGAAATTGTCCAAATAGAGTGATAGCATGCCAGGGGAATTGGTCTGCTGGAGAGAACAGTTTGCCAACTCCCCTGGCATGTTATTTCTCAATTTGGCCGATTTCTACTCTTTCCAGCCGCCTCCCCAAGCCTGGTAGAGGCTTCTGCACATGAGGCTAGGTCCTTACGTACATAATGGCCCTGCGCGGTTCCGAGTGAGTGAACAGCCGTTATAGTACATCTCTCTGACAACTCGCGTCAACACACCCTGCAGCAGACCGGTACTGCCAGTACTGGTCACCGCAGCGCCAAACTCGAACACAACAAAGAAAACTCGCCACCGTCCCAGGAGGAAAGCTTAACACGGCAGTTTTCACTTTCAGCGGTCATGCCGACCTGGGAGCGCTTGTAAGGAGAAAGTGGACTGATCTTAAGGTGTGTTTTTAAGGTGCAGACCGTCTTGAGAAGGGAAAAGACTTGACCAGGTGTTTACAAAGTGTGTGAGTGCGAAGCTGGTACTTAAGTAAACCTCGGGGACTTAAAGTGAGGCTTACCTGTCGATCTTCGCGGCGTTACCTGTGTTAGTTTACCTGTGTGAGGTGTGGTTACCTGTTCTTAAGGTATGGATACGGGCCGGACGTGACAAAGACCACATTCTCTGGGGTTTTCTACAGAGACAACGAGAGAGAGAGAAACATCGCGACGAAACTTTCCTGCTTTTTCTACACAGCCGAACACGAACAGTCAATCGTGCGGACTATAATTTGGACGACCAGGAAAGTGTTCATTTTCTCGCCTTGTAATGCTTAGATACTCACTACTACTGAACTTCCTAAGATCGCGTTAAAGACCTCCTTCTTGCAAATGGTGAGTCCGATTTTGAGGGAAGACGTCTTCTTAATTCAGCCAAGCATCTTGTCTAGACCGAGACATGCGAAGACAGGCCGTGGCGGCTTAAGTACGTTCCCGAGCAGACTGACTCAGAAATGTACCATAAATCACTTTACAAGCGTCAGACTCTGCAGTACTAGTGATTAACGACATTTCCTCACAACTGACGTCCGAAATGTCCGGTGTGTGAAAACTAATGATGGAGAGGGGGTCTCAAGCTGGTAGGACGACTTCGGCAAAAACAGAAGCGGCCAGGTCGGACTGTGGGAGCAGAACTTCTGTCACAAGGCATCGTGCTGAAGCTAAGACAGCGGAGTCACCGAAACAAAACCAGACGCAGAGAGAAATACGCAATGGTGAGGGAGAAGTTGCAAAGAACTTTGCCGCTCTGAGGAGAAATTCTGCGGGTACGGAAGCGTCTGTACATGCAGGTCGGGAGAGAAATACGGGAAAGTTTACCCGGACCGAGAAAACAGATTCTACGGAACAATGCGGGAAGCCAAGCGGCGAGGGGAGGGCTGGAAAGAAGTCTGCTACTGAGAGAAATGCGTTGGTGGGAGAACTTGTTAAGGGTGGTGCTACAAGAAACTCCAACACTGCAACGAGAAGAGAACTTTACAAAACCAGGGATAGAACATCACCGAGAAGAACGATTTCTCCTAGCTGTACCCAGGGTGAGCCGTTGAGAGACGTGCCTACAGACGGTGTGAGGGCTAAAAAGAACTCTACTGCCACTGAAAGAAAGGGGTCGGTGGGAGAACATGTTAAGGGTGGTGCTACAAGAAACTCCACCACTGCAAAGAGAAGAGAACATTTGAAAACCAGGGATACAACATCTCCAAGAAGAACGATTTCTCCTAGCTATAGCCAGAGTGAGCGGCTAAGAGACTTAACTAGAGAAGGTGTAAGCTGGAGAGAATACTTACCTGTGATTTTTCACCTGTATGAGATCCACCTGAGCCCGTCATTCAGAGCAGCCGCCGTGCCGCCTCCGCCACGGGACAACAGCACAGAACAGGGATATAAGGTAAGGGATGGGCTTATATCTACATGTGTTCATCGGGTTGCTGTTTTCCGTTGGTTGATGTTTTCGTAAGAGTTTTGCACAGTTTATTCATATTTCTTGCGTAGGCTTCTTTGTTAGTTTCTTTGTTGACTTTTGGAAAAATATAAAATGCTGGTATGAACAATATATAATATATATATATATATATATATATATATATATATATATATATATATATATATATATGTGTATTTTATATATATATTATTATTATATATTAACCGCGCTTCCACGTTCTGATTTGTTAATTATTTTGCTTGAACATTGTCCTTATTTAAGCCCCGATAACAGAAACGGAATTTCCATTTGGTATTTCTCGACTTTTGAATCCGTCAAGCATATGCCTCTCTTCAACGTGACCCAATTTTTATCAAGTGTGAAAATTTGCCCTCCCCGAAATTTGACATTTCATTTTGTGGCTGAAGTAAGCACACCGTATGTTTCCCTAAGCCTGACGTTGTTGTTGTGATCTTGTATACACCACACAACGGCACCACTGTCACACGTATCCACAATACTTACTCGCAACCCGGGAACACCTGCTACAGGCTTGTTTGACTTCTTTCTTTGTTGATGATTCCGTCTCCCCTTTGCTTGGGTATTTTGTACCATTTGCAGACATAGCTTGGCTAGCACAGACCAGGTGTATCTATATATAGACAGGCTACAAACCTAGCAACAACGCCATATGTCTTTATCCCGACTAACCAATTTTAACCACCTGTTTTTCACTTTTGACAATAGTTTCTCTATTCTTTCCCTGCACTATCATTACATTTTATTTATAATCAAAATAGTGCTCTTTCAGGAACTTGTACTAAACTTGCTTTACAATTTGCTTTTTTGCACTTAACAAAAACGACCCAACAAATTACTAGCCTGGGTTCCAGACCCATAGCACACTTAGACCAGGCCCAAAGAATCTAGTGCACACTGGATAACTTTGAGCCCAGGCACATAGGCTAACAATTTGCGTTTTTCTTGGTTGAGTTCATTCAGACCTTGATCCGTTTTCTTTATTTTTTTATCATACTACTGTAATTCCCTATGTTTTCACTGTACTGTTATGTTCACTGTTTTCACTGTCACTTGTGTACCGTGAACATTAAGTGAATTACAGTGTTTTCCGGTTTTTTCCCAGCTGTTACGGTTCCTAGACGACGGGTTCCGGACCGAGAGAATCCGCCGGTCGTCCTTCGAGCCTGCCGAGGGCCCGTGCCTTCCCGCACCGGACGCCCAGGTGCCCAACCGCCGGTGGAGCATGGCCGTGCCCGCCGCCGGGCAGCTGGACCCGCACGGTGGCTCGCACGTGCCGGACACGGGCCCTGGGTACCTCATCACCCCGGCTCTTCTTAGCAGGCTCCAGCGGCTGCACCAGTCCACATCCCGCGGGGGTGGAAGCGACGGCGCCCGAAGGCTCTCCACGCTCTCCTCGGTATCGGGAGGGTCGGAGTCGGACAGTTTTGGCGCTAGCGCTCCCGAAACCGACAACGAAAATTCGAAGTCCCGGGGGAGCTCGGTGAAAGAGTCGACGGCGGCGGGATCGAGCTTCGCGTCCCGAAGACAGTCCGTGTCGTCCTCGCTGGTCGGCACGGTCTCGAGAAGACCTTCTGTAACATCCTCGATGCTGGGTTCGCCCTCTCGCCGTGGCTCCGTTGTTGGCCCCACGGGGCTCGGGTCTCCGCCTCGCCGAGGGTCGCTCGCTGGGCCGGCGGGGCTGGGTCCACCTCCCCGCCGAGGATCTTTCGTAGCGCCTGCGGTGAACGGTTCCGTGTCGCCACGGGGTTCGCTGGTGGGCCATGCCCTGTACGAGGAACCATACCTGAACCCTGTAGATGCTACTTCTAGTTCTACTTCTGATCATGTCGAGAAAATTCCACCTGTTCTAATCCGGAGTAGACGGGGATCCGCCGGATCTAGGACCAGTTCCGGATCAAATTCCGGGTCGCGAGTGCAAGATTCCGTCATCTCTGTTACATCCGGATCCACCGACCAGCTACAAACTCTCCTTATAAGGCAAACATCCGGATTCGGGTCGACGGAACAAGTGCAGACTTTGGACGTGGGTGACAATTCCGGATGTGATCCGGACCCACCGCAAAAAGTTCCGGTTTCCGTCGCAAGAACAGGCCGGATTATGACCAAACTGTCCACGGGACCCCCCGCAAGGAGGTCCAGACGGGCCTCACTTTTCTACTGAAAGTTCACGTTCGTGTCTCATGTTCAACCTTAAAAAAAAGCCTCCGTAGCAGGCTTATAGAACTAAAGGGTTTGGTGGTCTTCGGCTGTTTTCTGATTAGCCCAGTTAAAAAAAAACGAGGGTAATTCAACCAGGCCGGCTATGCTGTCTATATACCATCAGAAAATAGCACATAAAAGCTCCCAAAGACCATGAAGACCCCCCCAAAACCCCAGTGTTTGGCATGCTATGGAGGCTATGAAAAGGCGAAATGAAGACGCAGATACTACAAGCACTCCACTGGAAATTTCGTTTTTCAAGATGTTGCATTTTGTTTGGCGAAAGGACTTCGATCGGGACAATCCATCTACAACAGAAAGAAAGCGGACAGAAGATGGATCATTTGATCAATGGTTGACAGAAATTCGACCGAAGAAGATTGAAGATAATACCATTAAATTGTTTGTTTTGTAGTTTGTTTGTAACAGGTGTTGTAAATCCTTCAAACTAAAGCTTTCAGACATGGCGACTTGAGTCAGTGGAAGGTTACGATCATTCTACACGAATGTGATTTTGGGGATAGATATTGCTGCTATAATAAAGAGCTGGCGTTTGAGTTCTATATCATCAAGTTACTGTCTCTACAGTTTCTATTGTGTATTTCCTGCTACTATGTACTATGCTGTCTCTAGGCGTTTTTTCTTGAACAGATCAACAACAGGAATTCGAAGCTGACAGAAGATGCATCATTTGATAAGTGCCGTAACTTAAAGACTCGGCTTAAGAAGATTGAAGACGATCTCAGCTTGTTTGTTTTGTTGTTTGTTTGTAACAGGTGTTGTAAATCTTTCAAACTACAGCTTTCAGACAATTGACTTGAGTCAGTGGCAGGTTACGATCATTCTACACGAATGTGATTTTGAATATAGATATTGCTGCTATAAAACGCTTGCGTTTGAGTTCTATAACATCAAGTTACTGTTTCTATCGTGCATTTGCTGCTACTATGTACTATGCTGTCTTTAGGCGTTTTTTCTTGAACAGATCAGCAACAGAAGCAGACAGAAGATGCATCATTTGATAAGTGGCTGACAGGAACGTAACTTAAAGACTCGGCTTAAGAAGATTGAAGACGATCTCAGCTTGTTTAGTTGTTTGTTTGTTTGTAACAGGTGTAGTAAATACTTCAAACTACACTTTCCAAACATGGCGACTTGAGTCAGTGGAAGGTTACGATCATTCTACACGAATGTGATTTTGAGTATAGATATTGCTGCTGAAAAAATCTGGCTTTTGAGTTCTCTATCGTTGAATTACTGTTTCTATTGTGTATTTGCTGCTACTATGTACTTTGCTGTCTTTAGGCGTTTTTTCTTAAACAGATCAGCAACAGAAGCTGGCAGAAGATGCATCATTTGATAAGTCGCTGTCAGAAGCGTAACTTAAAGACTCGGCTTAAGAAGATTGAAGACGATCTCAGATTGTTTGTTTCGTTGTTTGTACCAGATGTTATAAATCCTTCAAACTACACTTTCCAAACATGGCGACTTGAGTCAGTGGAAGGTTACGATCATTCTACACGAATGTGATTTTTAGTATAGATATTGCTGCTAAAAACGCGTGCGTTTGAGTTCTATAGCGCCAAGTTACTGTTTCTATCATGTATTTGCTGCTACTATTATACTGTCTTCAGGCGTTTTTTTCTCTTGAACAGATCTCTTGAACAGATAGTACAGTTGTGATAAGAAAGGTCTTAACAAAGTACAGTACTGTTGTATAGCAATGGATTTTACTGGCACGCATTGAGACCATGATACAACATGCAAACTTTCTATTTTCGCAGTGAAATATTTCACTATAGTTTCCGTGTCATCTTTGTAGCTGTAAGGAGTTGAAACTCAGAATTTGTGTTATTTGAATACCCTGCCTCTTTACAACTAAGTCAAAAGAGTCCAATTACATCAAACAAAAGTATACGAATGCGTTTTTCTCGATCTGTATTTCCCGTTGCCAGGTAACGACACACGTACCAGCAGTGCGGTTCCAGATGACCGCACGCGCGCGCCCCCAGGCGGTTGCAATTATCCCTGCAATTACCATACCATAAACATGTGATGGATCAACTTATCAACAGACATACCTGCCCAATCACTCGGCTCAGCGGAGGTCTTTCCAGCCCGTTCGCACCACACCTAGCCTCTACCAGGCTTCGGGAGGCGGCTGGAATCTAGCCTCTACCAGGCTTCGGGAGGCGGCTGGAATCTAGCCTCTACCAGGCTTCGGGAGGCGGCTGGATTCTAGCCTCTACCAGGCTTCCGGAGGCGGCTGGATTCTAGCCTCTACCAGGCTTCCGGAGGCGGCTGGAATCTAGCCTCTACCAGGCTTGGGGAGGCGGCTGGAAAGAGTAGAAATAGACCAAAAAGAGATGTAAGAAACAGGAGCGAGCAGTAGAAACAGATAAAAACCCTTCTGGTCCCGGTTCGATAACATGCCGAGGGAGTTGGTCCGCTAGAGAGTGCGGCAAAATGTACTCTCTAGTGGACCAACTCCCCGGCATGTTATCTCTCTCTATTTAGCACATTTCTACTCTTTCCAGCCGTCTCCCGAAGCCTGGTAGAGGCTATGCCGCACCGGCCTTTTCTGTCTACCAGATAAAAGATTTTTAAATCTCTAAATTACTCTTTCGTAATGCAGCCGACACATAAGCGTGGTTTTCAAGACGTGATAATTGTCTAGTGACGCTTGTTGGATGTGTCGATCTATTATACACGTATCTTAAGTGAAATCTGATCACTCTTCACACGTATTCACCCAAGAAAAATTCCTGGTATGTCGCAATGAATGTAAAAACTCCTTTTGCAGGCTGAATAAATAGTAGAAATCGGCCTAAAAAGGGGATATAATTGGCCAGAGAAGTTTCCCGGGCATAGAACGGCCAACTGGACCCTCTTTGGTCGGCTACCTTCTCTGGCCAATTATATCCCCCCTTTCAGGCCGATTTCTACCATTTATTCAGCCTGCAAAAGGAGTCTGGTGGGGACTAGAATTTTCCCACGGGTTAGAATTGTTCCCCCGATCACCGGGAGGCGCCGATGTGATCGATGGGTTCATTCATCGATAATCTGTGACGATCCATCAGTCCGGTGTCGCCTGCATTTCGCATGTCGGCAGATTTGACCCCCCCCCCCCGTAATGACATGTTGTCACTTTTACCGACTTCGCTATCTACAAACTACATGAATTTACTCTCCAAGCAGAGGTTTTGGGTTAAGTTGGCGTGTTTTTAGGCTTTTTTGATCGGGGTTTCTTTTTTGCACTGTATTTTTTTTTCACCCAACCCCAAAAATTCCAGTGCAAGAAAGAAACCCTGATAAAAAGGCCTAAAACATGCCAAAAATAACCCAAAACCCCAAACCTCTGCTTGGAGAGTAGCACACATAACTAACTCATGATTTTTGTGATTGGGTATGAATTTCCAATAAGGTCATCATTAACAAGATCAAATCATCAAATTTTCCCTTATGATATATTTTCAATGCAAAGAACGTTTTTATTAATTATTTTTGACCCAACAATCTTCACAAAGTTACGAAAATCAAACCCAGCCCTATACACATGTAGCTAGTACATGTAACTACAGCAACTAGACTATCTTCGTGTCCCAATTTTTACATGAAATCCTATCTGTTCTATAGAGAGGAGTAACAAAGTACACAAAGACAGTGTCTTAAGTCTGGATAAGTGTACCCTAAGCTGTGCGGATATCATTACAACGAGCCCCGAGCAGAACCTTTTGTGTATCTTTGCTAGGATTAAACCGTGTTCACGCTATTGTAACTTTTCTTTGCAAATGCATTTCTATTTTGATAACACCGCCCAATTCATGAATCTCGTAGATCGTGCATTTCATACCTCACTGCCTATATGTTTTGTACATAAAAGAAATCTAACCCAAAAATAACTATATCAGAGGTAGCATAGTAGTATTTATGGTAATTTTTACTGTTTACTATTATTAATAACATTTCCATTTACAATGTTTTGAAGTTGTAATTAGCTTTGGGCACGAATTTGCAGTAATGTTTGTAATATCAGTGTCAAATGGCTCAAGACAGCTCGCAATCTTTTCCCATCAGCCCATGTTCAAGATCGGACCTGGGGGAAAGTGCTCGCAATCAAGGGGGGTCCGGGGGCAAATTTTAAGCAATTTCATGCATTTTGAGAGGCAAATCATGGGGTTGAGAGTGGTTGTTGGTTGCCCTTCGGATGTTTTTATATTTTTTTCTCAAGATTTTTGTCAATTTTGTCCATCAAGTTTGACGGATTGGTTTTAAAATTTTTCCATCACACGCCACAAAGTTCCTGCAATTAATTGAAAAACAGGTGCTGGCTAGAGCCCTGTGATGTCATCTTTAGATATTGATGAAGATGTTGTTCCAGTAGAGGTATAATTCGAAGACGATGGTCTACAATGGTCGCTAATGAAAACCCACGGCTGTCCTTTCCTGTTTTTGTTTGAATGATGTTTGTATTTCTGTGTGTTTCTGTTTACTTGTCTTTTTAATCAATCGTTTGTAAAAATCAAATGCACAATTCAGGGGTGCGTTAGTCAATCCCTGCTTTTGTATGATTCTGTCCCTTTGAATTTGAATAAATTGAATCTTCAGATATTGATGAAGATGTTGTTCCAGTAGAGGTACGAAGCAAACACAATGGTCCAGAGGTTGGAGCCGAACAGGTTCATGAAGAGCAGGTTGCCATGGTTACGGTGTTGGATCTTCCAGCTGAAGGGGAGGTACTTCTGAAACACGCCGTGACACAGGTACACCGAGATGGAGTTCATACCTGCACAGGTAAGAAAGTCAAGACTAGAAACCTATCTAGACGGTTTTGGCCAATAAAATCACATTAATGACGTCATAATGACGTCATATTACGTCATAACGACATAAATATTGTAATTATGATAATGTTTACTAGTACACCATCCTCTGAAAATTTGGTGGTCATACAACATACCGTTTTGAGGGGGGGGGGTCGAATTAGTCCCACCAAGCCCAAAAAAGCCCGGTCTAGATAGGTAACATTTGCAAAGCAAATACATAGTGTTTAGCTTCGCATATGGTCTGCTCTGTTAATTCTTGATCAAACATATCCATATACTAAGTATATTGTCAGACAGGAGTCTGAATCCCTCCTGCTATAATATGTCAACATGATGTAACCCAACACCAGTTACCATGGTGACAGATGTCTGGTTCAGGTCGTTGACCTTATTTCTTTGGAGAAGAAGAAGAAGAGGAAACAGAGCAAAAAACAATATGTGTTCCTTCTGCAAAGGTTAAAAGTTAGACATCCAGGTAAAGGTACCCCACTGATTTTTCCATTCAAACTCTACTACTGGATGTGACATGCAAGAAACAAACAAACAAACAAACAAACAGCTGAACACACCTGCCATGAAGAAGGGGAACCCTGTCCACCACCTTCTGACGTCCACTAGGAAGTAGTACAAGGACAGCAGGAGGAATGCCATGGAGGCCAGAGACAGGACAAAGGTCAGCGACCTGCAGGGTGAGAAAAAACAGCTGTTAGATACTAGTATAGCCATGACGAGGGATTGTTGTAGCCAAAACTATGTTTTAGCTACAAACATGTGTGTCTCGAGCTTTTAATGTCTGAATGGGTTAGGGTTAGGATCAGACACCGTTCTAGATAGTCCATGCGTATCCTGAACTGTGCCTGGGGCAAATATGTTCTTGGATACGCGGAGACTATCCAGAACTGTGCTTGATCCTTAAGCCCTAACCCATTCAGGCTGTTACATGTAGATATAGAGGTAACCACCAGAGGAGAGATTGTTGCAGTCAGAACCAAGTCTGAGCACAGTTCTGGATACACCATACATTTACAGAACTGTGCAAATTGGGCAAATCTTTTCCTTGGAATCGTAGGATAAGCAGAAACTT
Source organism: Branchiostoma belcheri (assembly GCF_001625305.1). Lineage (NCBI taxonomy): Eukaryota > Metazoa > Chordata > Leptocardii > Amphioxiformes > Branchiostomatidae > Branchiostoma > Branchiostoma belcheri. The sequence continues at coordinate 616,144 of NW_017802436.1, read as the reverse complement.
TCCATTCCTGATCCTTAAACCCTAACCCATTCCAGCAAAGAAGTACATAAGCATGTTCTGGATACAATAGGTAACTCCCAGTCTGTTTTAGTATTTACTAGTATACAAAATATATCAAGCAACTGGATAAATCATATGAAGGGTCAGACATTTCAGAAAACATCCACTACTTTTAATCAGTGACTGACTTGTTCTGATCTTACCAGAGGTTTTTGTTGATGGGAATCCAGCCACCATTTTGCCGACCTTGACACAGCAGAATCGCCAACAGACCCTGAATAGAACAGGCACAAAACATGGCAGAATTAGTTAAATGTTAGTAACATGATGCACTCAAAGAGGAAAGAACAGTTATCCTCAAGAATGTAGGCTATAAGATTACAGCTGGTCCAACACTCCTAGTCAAGACTGATCCTGATGCCATATGAATGAGTAAAGAAAATTTTTGAATGAATGAATGAGTGAATGGATGGATTGATGAATAGATGGATGGATGAATGAATGAGTGAGTGAGTGAGTGAGTGAATGAGTGAGTGAGTGAGTGAATGAATGAGAGAGTGAGTGAATGAATGAATGAAGGAACGAATGAACAAAGGAACGAATGAATGAATGAGTGAATGAATGACTCGTACCAGTACGACTCCCCAGATGACCCAGCGGACCAGCCGGCTGCCATGGTCCTTGTAGGCCAGAAGAATTTTTCCCGCCTGACAAAAAAAGGAGAACAAAACTTTTATTTCACGAACTGAGAATACATGTACATACACGTCCATAATACATTACACAGATTGACAATGTTACTTTTTCCATCATGTTCAGCTTCAACGCATCTTTGTGCAGCAATTGAAACAGGTTCAAGTGAATTAGTAGGCCTCTAATGACCTTGAATGCATGTCATCAGCCAAAGGTCAACTAATTTTACCCCCTCTAAACCCAATTTCCAGTCACTTCCATCTGCAGTTACAATTCTTATTAACAACCTAAAAAAAATCATGATATTCTTAACATCCAGATACTGACAAGTGTTAATGTTTGTCACCGTTTCTGACTCGATACAAAAGTTTTTGCACCCACCTGGAGACCGAGGAAGGTCATGAAGATGGAGGTCAATGAACCCAGAACTCCTTCCGGGTCATAGTTCACCCGAATCTGGTACTCATGCTAAAAAATAAGAATTGGTATGAATTATGGCAACTTGATAGAACATTACCAGAACATTTTGCCATTTGCCTTAAAAGGAAATTACAAATGATACATTCAAATTTTAATCAATGAAATCTTCATTTTCGAAGTTTCCCATCACAAAGATATTTTGAAATCTTCACAGTGTAACAATGTAATCAGAATGAAGATATCTACAACATAAAGTTTGGTGAGTTAAATCTTAAACCTTTGGAGTTTCATCATCGTAGATGTGGTCCTGGGTGAGCAGCCAGTTGTCAACCTGCAGAGCTGCGCCCCCCGTGCAATTGGAATGGTCCAAATCTGACAGTCCAGCTGCTCCCAAGTACCCACTGGGGAGGGAGGGATGGAAGGAAGGGAATGAAAGAGGAGAAAAGAAACACATAATTCAAACATCTTTTACATAAATTACCATGTATTTGCTTTTCTACTATCCTCCCTTTGATCATTATCACAATCAAGCATTTATATCATTCTCTTATAGAGCCCGTTCACATTTTTTGAAAAGAATGGATCCGAAAAATATTGGCCTTCACACAACGGAAGTTAAATCCTGGCCACTCAAACATGTTCAAAGAGGTGTTCTCTATATTGCCATCAAGATTCCATGCTGTACAAACTTTTTGAGTTCCTTTCTTTGCGGCTCTGGCGCTTTCAAGATGGCGGGCTCTGATCACGTGACACCTTAATCAATTTCTGAGCGCGATGCGCGATGCAATCGGGATCAGTGAAAAGCGGTGTGAACGCACAGGTCGATCGGGATTGATGAATTTCTGATCGGGATCGGCGCTCAATCCGGACTCATTTTTTGAATGTGAACGGGGTCATAATGTTATCCCTACTCCAAACCATTAAGGAACAATCATAAAATGTTTTCTCTGCTTACGTGGGGCAGCCGGGAACAGGCATGAGGAAGGTGAGGCAGGTGTGCACGACCAGCAGACAGACCACGAACAGCCACTGCTTCCAGTACGGCAACAGGTCACGCACACGGGACTGAAAGTCAATCTACAGAAGAAGAAGATAAGAATTGGCCCCTATCTGTTAATATGGCAAACGTCGATGAAGATTAGACATCCAGGTGATAAGATATGCAAAAAAACAGTTACTCAAGCAACTGGAGATGATTTGGGAAACGGTCAGACGTTTCAGGTTGCATCCACTAGCTTTCGTCAGTCACTGAATCATCTGACCGTTTCCAAAATCATATCCAGTTGCTTGAGTAACTGCTTTTTGGAATATGGCATAAGTTTCATTACGTCGTCATGTGACTGTGAACGGCCAATAGGTACACACCGGCGCGGTGGTGTCCTCCGGTTCCCCGACCTTGATGTGGAGAAGCATCATGGTGGACACGGCGAAATACGACACCGCGAACCGCTGCAGTACACCGGGGATCCGGATCTTGTACCAGTCGTCCGCTGCGAATAAAAAATTCAAGAAACACTTTGAAAAGGTCATCCAATGTGGTTGCATGTTGTTTCCTCCCTTCCTTCCTTCAATTTTTATCCAGATTTTTTCCGCAACAAAATTACATCCTTTTATTTTACTTTATAGTCCAGTGATTCTCCCCTCACACAACCTCTAACAATGGACAGCCCCCATACTTATGGCTGTTAACAATGAACAATCCCTAAATAGACCCCCTCCGTTCTTACAACTGTTAACAATAGTCCCTATAAAGATGCCCCTCTCCATACATATTAACAAATTAACAATGAACAGTCCCTATATAGACACCAGATCCCCCATACGTGTTAACAATGAACAGTCCCTATAGAGACACCCCCTCCCCCTACTTACGGCTGTTAACAATGAATAGTCCCAGCAGGAACAGCGTGATTGTCCTCCGCACGACCTTGAGGAAGATGGTGACCTTGGGCGTGGCCTTGCGCTGGAGCCCGCGGAACGACAGCGCCGTGCTCGTTCCCATGATCCACATGAACCTGCCAACACATGACCTTTGACATTAGGTCATGACCTCTGACATCAGGTCATTGCAGAGTTAAAGTTCAAGAACCATTCGTTATTGGATGTCAGTCGAGTTCAAATCTAAGGTGGACCTTGGCTATGCGTTCAAAGCTCGTGATTTGATAGTCAAGTTTTAATAGATATTGTGTGCAATAAACTTGAAGAGTCCCAGACAGTCAAAAGTAACAAACATGTCAGTTACCATGGAAAGACGAGGTCGGCCACGGTGATACCTGAAAATACAGGGGAAAACATTCCGATTCAGATGGATGTGAGGTATCGAGCCCATAAAACTATGAGGTGTCAGAGCTTCTGTTATATAATGAACAATTTGTGTTAACTTTGTACATGGAGGGAGAGAAGTTTTAAAATAGAAATCAAAGCATGAGGCTCCTCCTAAAAGTTGAGATTTTGGGGAAAGTTGCGGGCGTCTCACCGTTCCAGACGGAGTGGTCGAAGAACCAGTAGCCTCCTCCTCCATAGTTCACAAACGCCATGATGCATAGGCACATCCTGAAACAGTGTCTCATGCTGTTACCATGGAAACTGGGAACCATGGAAACTGGGTACCATGGAAACTGGGTACCATGGCAACTAGGTACCATGGCAACTGGCTACCAAGGTAACTGGGTACCATGGCAACTGGGAACCATGGCAACCAGGTAGCATAGCAACCGGTACCATGGCAACCGGGTACCATGGCAACTGGGTACCATGGCAACTGGGTACCATGGCAACTGGATACCATGGCAACTGGGTACCATGGCAACTGGGTATCATGGCAACTGGGTACCATGGCAACTGGGTACCATGGCAACTGGGTACCATGGAAACTCTGGCAAGTCAGTACCATCGTAACAAGGGACTGGGATTATCAACTATCCAATTGTCAATGAATGAAAGAAAAAAACAAAGAAAATCTTAACTAGACAAAAATAAAGTACCCCCTGAAGGTGTCCAGTGACTTGAGACGTCTTGGTTTGGACGCAGACTCTGACTTCTTAGTGTCCGGATTATTGTGCCGACCCTGGGTTTGCCAGCGAACCAAACAACAAACAAACGTCATTGTTGATGACAAAATACCAATTAAGCCTCTTGTTCAGTCTTGTTCAGAAACTTTATTTCTGTTTTCAATATCTCTGTATCGGTCTTCTAAGCTAAGGCCATGTTGATTTGATTATATAGATTATATTCCACGTGCGCATGAATTTTCGTCTGTTTCCAAAAAAAGTTTTCGACCATACAGTGAATCGTACAAAGCAACTGCAAAATTAGCATTACAACTACATTTATATGCTAATATATGCAAATATATGCAGAATGGCCTAAGCTACTAAACGTAGTTCAGACTTACCGTGTTGATCAGCAGATGTCTCATCTCATCGTTGTCTTCGCTGAACTTCTTCCTGAAAGGATATAGAAAAGTTGTTTAAAGACTATCTCAGCACCTGAGGTAATGGCCAAGACATGTAGAGTGGGGTCGTGTGGTGCAACGGTAGAGTGTTTGGCTCAGACCCAAGAGGTCCCGGGTTCGAATCCTGTTATATTACATGAACGGTATTTAGAAAAAGTCTGTACCTGTAGAAATATGACCCGACCAGCCACAGGCAGCCCAGCGCAGCATACACACAGAATGCAACAAGAATGGCTGCAGGAGGAACCAAGGGGAAAATTATTTATCGACACAAAACTAACAACATTCTTCCAGCAAACCAAGTGTTTTAACAAACAGTTGAGGATGGATCCTGAAAAACAAGATGTGCAATGATCTTACAGCCTTTTCTTATCCATTCTCCTTTCTTTCCTCCATTCCTTCCTTCTTTCTTTCCTTACAAATTCTCTTTTCGACTTCTCTTGAGTTAGTCTTTTTGTGTTTTGATTTCCCAGTCTTATTGTATCGTTTCAATTTCTAATCCAGTTTCTCTTTTTGGCCTTTTCATTTTGGCTCTCATTCTCCCCCTCCATCCTTCCCTCCCCCCCTCTC
>NW_017802436.1:534415-610930 GCF_001625305.1 Branchiostoma belcheri | reverse complement strand
CTCTCCCTCTCCCTCCCTCCCTCCCTCCCTCTCTCCCCCTGTTTCTCCCTGTCCTTCCCACCCCTTTTCTCATCTCCTTTCTTCCGAATCAGTAACTTTAAACAGAACTCACGGATGTTGCTGTTGACTGGTTCTGTCAGAGTGCTCAGCTTGCATATTTTCCCGAGCATCATGCGGTAATGCCCATATTCACCATAATGATAATGATGGCTGGAAAGAAAAATATTCATGCAAAATTATATCTATTAGGCAGAAGTATAGAGGAGCATTTATGTATACTTTTATCGATAACTGCATTTTCCATAACTATCCATTTTCTATGGATACCAATTTTTGAAATGAAAGACATATTGAAGAAATGTGTAATTATTTTATTTGTTGTTACCCAGAAAGAAACAGTTTTCTACAAAAAAAGTGTAGGTTTATTTTTTAAAAAAGTGTAGAGGCTGCCCCTACCTACAGACGGACTGGTTTGTCCCGTTGCCATAGTTCCACACGAAGGTGAGGTTGGTGGGGTAGGAGGTGTTGGTTGTCAGGTTCCCGCTGCCGTGCGGCGTCACGACAAGACCGGTAAAACTCAGGTTGCACTACGGGGGAGGGATAAATTCTTGTTATTTTGTGTTTCTTTTAGTAGTGTAGTCTGTATGCATGACACTGTATGTTGCTTCAGTTCAGTTCATGTTAAGTATGTTGGTTATTTTGCAATATTCATGTTTACCAAAGGAAAACATGTTGTTTTTGCTCAGTTTCCTCCTCTTCTTCTTCTTCTCCAAACACTAACTTTATTTTGACCTTGCCAATGATCTGATTTGTTGCGTCTCTCACCATGGCAACTAGTGTTGGGTTACATAATGTTGCAATTTTATAGCAGGAGGGATTTATACTCCTGTCTGACCATATATATACATTATGCACAAGTTGCTTTTCAAATGTTACATTTGTAGTTACTTAGTAATACTTTGTGTTTCTTTTAGTTTTACTATGTACTCTGTCATGTAGTCTATTTGGCTGGACACACGGTTACCTGGTAACACACGTCCGACACCGTCCACACTTCTACCGGGTGGGTCAGGTCAGAGGTCACGGTCAGCAGGGCCCTGTCCATCTTCAGGTCAAAGGGCGACGCTCCTGTGAGGTCACCTGTGTCATCATGTCACCAAACATTACATGTTTTGTTCGTTTCTCATAACTGGTAAACCGCCTTTAGGAGTAACACACCAGTTTTGTACATCTAAGAGTACAAGCTGCGTTAGACCGGACTGTGAGGTTTGAACCACTCACACCGGGAAGGTCCCCTACTCTTTTCTATAAGTGCGGTGGGTTCTTTAACGTGCGTTGGGTGTGGCTCTCCTCAAACATGGGACCTCCATTTAACGTCCTATCCGAGGGACATCCCTAACTGAAGCTAGGTACTCATTTACACCTGAGTGAAGTGAGGAAAGTCGTGTAAAAGTGCCTTTCCCAAGGGCACAAGATCGGTAACATCTGGGCAGGATTCGAACCCGGAACCTCTTGGGTCTGAGCTGAAAACTCTACTGTTATACCACACGACCCCAAGGTTTTGTCCCCCATCCTGACATCTGCTTGAATTTACCTCCAATACGCCCCCCTCCCTCCCTTTACTTAGGTTCAAAGTTCACTGTACATCTTCAGCTCATTGAAGCGTCATGTGACACCCAAACCTTTATATAACGTTATTAATCGTTTATGGGTCAGATTTACCTAACATGTGCTTTCTATTCATTAGTTTGTTGTCTCTGGAACATACTGTTTTTAGGATCTTTAGGATCATGACCAAGCAAAAGTTTCTTACACACTGTTTTCTACAATCAATGGTTATAAGACATTATCAATTTGCTTGCCACCTGTTATGTGCAAAGAAACTTCATCAAATGAAAGAAACTGCCTAAAGAAACTTAAAATGTGTGACAGTTTTTGCACTTTATACACAGGGAAATCCACGGAAGAGAACTTAAAACTGTTGACTACGTTGAACTACAGTAATTAAAACTTACATGTACGTAGACTATGTATTTGCGTTTACTTTTAATTATTGACTCGTGAACTATAACTGGCTTTTTGAAAGATTTATATACCAAGGAGGTTTAAACTTTGTCACATTTACAAGGTTTTTGATCAGTAAAACTTACCTTGCATTGCAAGTAGAAGAGCCACCCATACTAGAAGTGACCTAGCCATGCTGGGCCCAGTGTTACACGCCATGCCTGCACCAGAGACTGGGTAGAACAGGTGGCTTCTAGTCAGCAGAAGACTGATCGGCCAAACTCCAAAGTTTATCTTCCTGTGTTGTTTACTTGTGTGTGTGTACCTTTCACTCAAACTCCCAAGCAGATGTTAGGATCTGAGTCACAGTGTTTTGACTGAGGTTTTGCAGTGTTTAGGCCACACCAATTTGATTTGTTGGTTCTTGGATTTTTTTCTGAAAAAATATGGAGCAGTAGGGCAAAACTTGACGTATTTCTGTGCATTTTGCATGCATATATGATACTAGTTTTCCATGCGAGAGAGACTACTCTGACTGAAAAGTGTAAAGTCTTGTTGCTTTTAGATAGCCTAGCAAAACGATCTGGAACTGCAGCCTTGTACCTTTGTGTGTTTGAATATGTGGGATTAATTTCCAAGCAGATCCTATACGGTGGCAAGACAGTATCCATTAGCCAGAGGAGTTTGTATGGCCACCTTTAGTAGCTAATGGACACTCCTCTGGCCAATGGGCACTGCCTTGCCACCATATGATCTGCTTGGAGATTATTATTTGGGAATCGTGGTGTGTTTGTCACTACATGTATGTGCTGAAGTGTGGCTCGCAGGCACCAACGATCTGTAACATCTACCATGTAGTAGTAGCCTGAGTGTCAGCCTTGTTAGCTTTCGTCCGCTACCCAAGGTCCGCTCCCCGCCAACGGACCTTGGGTAGCGGACGAAAGCTAACAAGGCTGACACTCAGGCTAATGTAGTAGTGCAAAATTTGTGAAAAATTAAGACCATGTTGTGATGTGTGTTGTAGTTGTATGCCTTTATGTATGTTGTATCTATGTATGACTGTTTGGATTTCTGAACTCAAATGCAAGTAAATCTGATACTTCAATCTTGAAATTGGCCTGATTTCGTCTTTGTGTAAAGAAATGATTTCACTCTTGTGTCTTGTGTTTGACCAAATTAAATATTTCATGCTTAAGATAAGAGGTACAACATTAAGAAAACCAGGTAAAAAAATAAAGAACAAGAATTCACAGCAATAGCTTTATTTCAAAATAGAACTACAATCAAATTCTGTGTACAAATTAGACCGCAGAGTACTATAACATTCAACATCTAGTGGGAAACATCAAATCCCAGCGCTAGGCAATTTTCACTGCTTCTAGGCTCAAACACCCCTATTTCTGAGAGTGGCACATTCCTATTGTACGTCCGGGCCTTTTCCATTTCCCCCGAAAAGGGGTGGACAAGTTGGTGGTAAGTTGGCCTCTTTTGTATGTGAAATACCCTGCATTTTCAATGCAGGCTGCCACCAGCTTTAAAACAAGGGGGCTTCATTCAATTCTCTGCCATAAACTTCCTACAAGCTACGATAATATCTCTTTTACAGTGATTGTCATTTCTAAAACTTCCACCTTTCCATCTGTTCGAACTGTCAATCATGTTGGAACAGTCCACTCTAGAAACAGGGGTGTCCAAGCCTGTCCTATTTTCCACATCGTAGCACCTCAGTGAGAACTTCCTGGACAACATTTTTGTGGTTTTTTTTCTGTTTTGTTTCCACTTGAACAAGGAAAAGCGACGTCGTGCCCCCAAGCCACAAGTTTTGGTCACTAGTTTAAGTACACTTGTTTTCTCACACGTCACTCCGTTACCATGGATACCAATGCTGACCTCTGACCTCGACAACAAAGCCAAAGTTCCAGCCAATGAGCAACAATGGATTCATCAATGTCATGGATACGGAATGGCAACAATATTATAGTGGCCGTAACCGAGGCGAGTTACGAACCTGAAATGGCTTCTTGTTTTTTTCTGGAGGCTGGAAAATTGTCTTGGAATGCTGGTATGGACTTAAGACGGTTTAAGGAAAACATTGGTATCACCTGGTCCCTTTTCTCCTTTCTTAAGCAACCTCTGATCGTTATAACGTTCCTTAAGTTCTCTCTCAACCTTGTGTGTTTTTTTTTACGCCATCTGATAAAATATATATTATAAATACTCTGCATTAGAAAAATATGTGACACATCACGAAACACAAATCGACAAACGGAAAAACGCAACACGTGAAGACGGTAATGCAGAGATGGTCAAGCCAGAACAAACACAAGAAACACGGACAGATGAGGTCACATGATCATCTCCAGTGCATCATGGGATTGGTGTCGTCAGGTGGTAAAGGTCAAATGTTACAGGTCAAAGGTGATAGCTTGCCTGCTGAGATCCTCATGCAGCATTGCGAAGCAGTGTTCTTCACTTCATGAAAATTTTTTCTTGTTCAGTTTTTAACAACACAGATTTCACATTTCCAAGCAAAAATGCTTCAAAAGTTTCAGGTTTTCACATTTTTAAACTTCTGATATATACTGAATGCAGGACTGGTGTAGTTTTAAACACTTCACAAAGAAGGAAAGTTTGTGTGAATAAACCCTGGTACTCTGCCTGTGACCCAAGGAAACGGTGAATGTTTGCAGACGAGTGAAGCGTACAGCAATGTTTTACATCGAGACTCGAGGCTAAAGCAGCAAGCGATGGTTGTGTGAATGGAGGGGATGTTGTTTTGGCACAGAAGTTGCGTTTGCACGACGTGAAAACAGAAGTTTCACAGAGATGTTTTGGCACTTGTGTTCAGGGTCTTAATGCACAAATTTGTAAGAAATTGCAACAAATTTCAGTTCATAGCCAAAAGAAAGAATTACTGCTTTAATTTTACCCATTTTGACCCACTGGTTTGAAAAAAAATTTGCCAATGATGTGTATAATTAATTTTCACATCAGACTGTTATACTTTGATGAAGAAACATTTGATTTTATATTTCACGTATCTCTGACAGACCCTGTGTAGTATTATCAATGTTAAAGATGCAGTTAAGTTCACAGAAGTGCGATTTCCTCCACCTTGTGTAAGAGAATGTCCGGTTAAATGTTGGGTTAAGTTTGTTGGACACCGAGTAACGACCGTTAAACGCACCACACGACAGCAGGGGGCTGCACAGCTACATGTACGCTACCATGGCGACACGATTATTAGCGTGTGTGTGTTTGCGTGTGTGAACATGGCTGGTTAAAGTGAGGGGATGGCGTGGCGGAGTAGCGCTCGGTGGGAGTCTGTACGCACGGTACGGAGACAATGGCATGACCGCCCCGACTCGGAGCACGAATGTGGACGCACAAATGACACACAGGAAACACAGACTTGTTGAGATGACGGCACACAAATTTTTAATAAGTGCAACAACACCGGGGTGGATGTTACAACGTGACTGGGTTACAAACAGGCTCTACAGACGTATGCTAGAGTCAGCGAGATAGAACTCTCTTTCCTCCTTAAATATGCAACCTCGAAGCAGAACAGCAAAAACAAAAAAAAAATGAAACAAGGCAAGAGAGAGGATCGAAGAGACTTTTCACATATGAGAAGTGAGAACCACTCGCACGTTTTACTCAGTCATCACAGGAACGACGATCAAATAAATGAAACAAAAAAAGTTCCGCATGCATGTACATTTCACTTACGATCTTTTCTACATATAATACGATAAATAAACCGTTGTGTGCTTTCTTTACTGCGATCACTTTCAAGTACCAACACTTTGGACTTGCCACACCAAAAACAAATTGCAACCATTTCGTACTAGATATACTCTGCTATTATTATATATGATATATCTCATGCAAGTAAAAGGAAAACGTTACAAAAACTAACAGGAACAGAGAGAGGGAGTGAGAGAGAAGATAAAGGAGGTTTCAGTCATTTAGCGAAACGACACATCATGCCACGATGTGAAAACGCTCACAAACAAAAACAGATAAACAAGTAAACAAACAGAACAAAAAACACAACAGTTTTTGGCACCTATTGCATCTCCTGTGTACAGATAGGCTGAAGTGGTCTCATATAACATGCCCAAATATGGACATGTTCTACTGGCTCGACCAATCAGACACAACTTCCCAGTCACATGACCACTACAAATATGGTCACAACCTTCAGTCATCGTTGCTGATTGGTCTATTATGATCACATGATCAGTTCCATATTTGGGCACATTGTGATACCATCACACCAAACCAAAGACAAGGAACGTAAGCATTACGTAACTATGGAAAGGAATACCACTATAAATGAAGGTTAATATTTAAGTAAATTATGTGATTAAGTAACTTGACCTTAATTAACCCTCTCGTATTTGTACTAATGTCTTTGGCTTTTCCCTTTGGCACCAGATTAGACCAAAGGGTTACAATCTCAGTAAGTACACAGTACCTTAACTCATCTTCCTCTCACAAAATTATCAGATATGTTTCAACAAAAGGAACAACAAAAATCTCCATTGGGAATTCCACCGTACCATGTGGCAAGGATCAACAACAACTTGTAGCAAAAATGCTCGTTGCACTCTTAAGTACAATCATAACAACGTTTCAACATTGAGAAGTGTAGATACATGGCAAACACTGCTTCACTTTACACAGCTATGGTTCACATTGCCACACTTTCTAGAGCATGGGACTGAGATGACTGTCATTCGATACAACACATCGCAATGGTGCGTAGCAATATTGTAGCAATACTGAAGAGGGGTGGCAACAACATACGATACATGGTAGGAACACTCTTGAAATGGGAACATTCCGGAAAGGAACAGAAACAAAACCGTTTACAGTCAAACATCGCTCATGGCCAACAGTCTACAAGGCCAATAAATAAAACGGAATAATGGTTCAGACTGCCTACCACAAGATTCACACCAGCGTGGAAAACTAAACTCCTCAGCACAATTCTACTTCTTATGAGACACAAATTTCCTCTCTTTTCTTCTAAACAGAACACTGGACTGAACAAAAATCTCCTTTGTCGAAATATAGCTCTTTATTTCCACATCATGGCACTTCGTAATATATCAACATTTTGGCCTTCTTTTCTTTACGAACAAACTCTCTTCAAACGATCAACAAATTTTGGTCAGCCTGCTTTCCTCTAACGTAAGTACAGAGGGACAATATAAACATCAAATCTCTGAGTACTCGTCACAAACACTGTTTTTTTTTTACACAGAGACCAGTTTTAATCTATTTCTCCCTGAAGGCCCACTAGTCTCAACACGTAGAATTGTGGCCACTACACGTCCAGTGGCAACACTCAACAAATCAAAAGCACGAAACCAAGAACATTTTTCTTCATCCATGCTCAAACGGGCACTTCTTTGTTTAACACAGAACTTGTTTCTCTTTTTCAATTCAACATGACAGGCAGACTGGTATATTTTAAGTTCCAAACGAAATGAGAAGACAAGAAGCCACGGAGCAGGCTTTCGGCCGAGAATTCTGAAGTTTCGTACAAGTGCAGCATTTTAAAGTCACACTGACACACGGAGCCCAAGTCACTAAGGTACTCTCTGACACTACACACTTAACAAGTAGCTTTTACAGACATTATCATGGCATTTTCCTGCAACCTGCACACCCCTGCTCACAGAATGGCACATCCCCCTCTCCACCCAGTGGATAGCAGGGGACAACGCTGTGGAATGTACCATGGCGATTTCTAGGGGTGAAGGTCACTTTACTGTGGAGTTTACATTTGCCAAAAATTCCTTTTCTGTTTAACTTTTTCCTCAGAAACCTGTTAAAGTTTATGTTACAGGAAACTGGAGATCCAAAATATTTCAACAAAAATGCCTTCTTGTTGGCAAAAGAAATACCCAAGAGTCATTTTGGGCTTAACGTCACTTCTTTCAGAAGTTGTTCAAACTGGCTTTTTCTTCAGCTTTTCCATAAAAAAGCAATAAAATTAACTTTACGGTGTCAATAACAATCAATATATTTTAATCTTTCAAATCTTTGCTCTTCTCTTTAAGTCATCTGTGCTTTTTTGACAGAATGGAAAAAAATTCTTGTAACTGTTTGTACCTTCCACTGCAAAGAGACACACCCCTCTACAAAAGTGGCACGAACCTTTTACAAAATTACTTCATACAGAATTCTTTGTACACATTGAGAAGAATGGCACATACCACTGTCTAGCAGGGGTGGGCAGGTTCACAGTATCAGCATGCTAGTACAAGTGTCTACAGAAGTATATCCCTTCCAATATGCTGATCACCCTTGCCACCCCCATGAAAGATGGAACAGTCCGACCTCAGTTTCTGTAGCGAATGTTGCTTGTCACAGAAAAACTTTGGCAACAGGAAAAATCTTTAATTTTTTTTGGCAACAACATCTGATGCTGGACCAGTCCATTCCAAACAAAGGGGTGTGCAAGGCGAGTACATTTTGAAGGGAGGTAACAGTTCTACAGTTCACAGGTTGTGAAAATGGCAGCCATGGAAACCAAATGCTTGGGTGCATGCTCGCTCAGAGAGGAGCATGCGCGTATAACGGACGCAAACGAGCGAGTGACACGAGTGTGAACGATACGTACGGGCACGTGGGAAGCAGAGAACACGGTAACCACGGTTACAGCACGTGTCAGAGACGGACCCACACTCAATACGCAACGTGACAGGCAATCTAGGAAAAACCAAAGATGGAGAAGGATCGTGTTAATGAGAAAAAACAGTACAAGCGTCGTTTGAAACATCTTACATCCTTTTACAGCAAACAGAAAGTGTACTGAAGAGTACATGTGGGCGTGTTGGTGCGACCGGAAAACACAAGAAACGTTTTCCTGTCGCAGAAATTTCACAGAAAGAAACACACGAAAGTTTTCTGTGGTGAATTGTTTTTTCACTATTTTTTCTCAGATTTTTGCTGCTTTTTATTTTGAAGAGACCTTGTAAAGGTCTAGCAGTTTGTACAGAAAATGCAGTAGCCACAAACATGTAAGAGACGCAAATTTGACGAGCATGGTTGTTGCGATTCCATGGACAGACGACCCACATGTACAACAACATTATATGTCCTGGCAATGGGAATTGTTACCAAAATGCAACGGAAACAACAACAACAAATAAAAAAATGCATCAGACCAAAAGCATGACCGATACAAAATGGAGTAAAAGACTACGTATGCTGACTCGTTGGAAGTAAAGCAAAAATATCGGTTAATCGGGACTGACACATTGTTGCAAAGTACGACAGCGCCACAGGAGAGTGTAGCAATGGGACAGAATGGAGGTGGGGAGGGGGGCGCACTGGGGGCACACCAACGCTGGGCTGAGGGTCTGAAAGGGTTTTCAAACAAACTGATCTACTTTTTATGTTTTGGTGATCCCAGAAAAATGTCTTCATGACTTACTCACTATTTCAACAATTTAGAACAATGATGTAGGCTTTTGTCATTTTCATTTTACTAAATCTTTTAATCTGAAGATAATTCTGTCTTCAAAACTTCAACTTCAAAACGTGCAATTTCTGAATTGATTTTGAAATCTATTAAGGATTTCATAGGACTTCAAACCAAAGGCTTGTCAGACCACCCAGCCCAGCCGTGGCATTGCTACAGCTGAAACCAGAGTCCACAGTGGAGAAGGTGGGATGGAGCAGGACACAGGACACTTTGCCACAATGTTGCCAACAACATACAGTTGGGATACAATGTTGCAAAAACAGGGAGGAGAGTTGGCTACAGGTGAATGTAGCGGCACGTCGGGAGGGGGGCGAAACATCACGGGTTACTTACCATCACTACTATAGTCACCCGGGAAACTGGTTTGCAACTTCTACAGATCAGGTTACAAATAACCTTCAACGACCTTCATGTACCTGCCGTCCATGGTGCTGATTGACCTTCAAAACAGCACAGCTCTTTTGATGTCAAGGTCAACATTGAATGCCCAGAATTTTTAACTGCCTCTGTCCTTGGTGCTGAATGACTTTAAGACAACACTGTCTCTGGTGCTGAATGACCTTGAAAACAGCACTATGCAGGTATGAACGACCTTCAGACAAATAGCTCCTGAAGTGCTTTTCAAATAGCAGTAATAAAAAAATGAAAACATTTAAATTTCTTTAATAGAAGGTAATTTCCACTTACAAAATCATGAAAATTGTGTTTTTTTTTTTAATTTGTGAGAAGTTGCGAACCATTTTCCCGTCTTATCATCACTTTTCCTCACATCCTCAACACAGAACAAAGCTGGTGGAAGACTTCAGGTGTCTGTCTCCTGATTGGTGAATCCCAGTCACATGGCTAGCCCAGCCATCCAATAACAAGGACTGACACATGTGACCACCAGATGACCAATCAGGTGTGCTGTTCCATGGCTCTTGTGGTCCCAGACCAGTCCCAAATAGAACACTTCTCTGAGGCAGCGCTTAAATAACAAAGTCACGACTCGTGCTAGAAAAGCCAGCTTTCTCTCGTAAAAATTCAAATAATTTTTGGCCCAAGTTTCAAATACATTTTTAAGATGCTGCATTTTCATAATTCTTTGCCAAATCTTAGCATTGATAATCAAATCTGTAACACTCGAGATATGTAAACTCTTTTTTGCTTTCACTTCTTTGAACCTCAGAAAATCTTTCGTTCAATCATGAAATTTCTAGACAAGGTAATATCACAGTTTTTCCTACATTTTAAGATTATGTCAAAACTTTTTAAATATTGATTTGGTAAACGCTAGTCATACTGGCTTTAGTGGCACAAAAGAACAAGCTCTGTTCAAACCAACAGCTGGTAAGTTTGTTTCTAAGTCCATAAACTTTCAAGTTTCCCTTTTTAGGCTCCTACATGACAAAACAGAAATGACAAAAGTCACTGATAGCTATTGATGATATTTTGTAATTACAAAGCTTTTTGTAAAATCATAATAATCATCTTTAACATAAATGAGAGAATGTGTAACAGAAGAATACAAAAATCGCAAAATTATTACTTTTTTCCCAGCTGCAAGTTTGCCCAGAACTTGTGACACAGGACAGAATGACATGTACATGAGTGTTACACCTTACCCCCGGATACGTACCATAAGTATCTGGCCTTTAGTACGGCTTGTTTGCGTCCTTAGGACGCTTCAGTTGCACTTTCAACCGCTTCATCCCGATCTGAAACCCGTTCATGGCCTGGATGGCAGCCTGGGCAGCCACTGGATTGTCATAGCTCACAAAACCTGAGGGAAAACAGACAAAAATCTAGGTTTTCATACTTCCGGGCATTGTTTTGTGGGAAAACAACCAAAAATACAAAGCTTTCAAACCTCCAGGTAGTGTTTTGGGATGAAAAAACAGCAAAACAATATGTGTAGATCCATATTCTAGAACAGTTTAAATCAACCTTGAGATGTTTACCGTATGCAACTTTCTGACCTACACTCCAAATTTTTTTTTTATCTGGGGGCAAAAGTTGGATTTTCAAGCCTTTAAAAATGCAACTTCCCACATTTTTAGAGGCAAATCATGTGCTCCAGAGTTGTTGCTGTTGGTCCTTTGGATGTTTTTATATACTAATTCTCAAGATTCTTGTCCTTCAATCTTCCATCAAAGTTGACAGATTGGTTTTAAAATATTTACGTCACATGCCGCAAAGTTCAGTATGATTGACAGAAAAACAGGTGCTGGCTAGCCTGGGTACCATCCTAATTGTATGCCGGGAGTGTGGGAGCTAGGTGCTGGCTAGAGCCCTGATTACAACATTGTAAACATCCACATATTCTGCACTGACCGAAACACTTGCTGAGGTTGGTCTGTTTGTCGATGAAGACTTTGGCGCTGATGACGTTCCCGAACGGCATGAAGGTCTGCATCAGGTCCTGGTCTCCAAACTCCTGCGGCAGGTGGTAGATGAACAGGTTCGCTCCCTCAGGACCTGAGGAGGAGTCAAGACGTCTCAGAAAATTCAAGGAGCTTCTTGGAACATGTCTTAAAAAACTCAAGTAGTTTTTTGGAACAAGTCTCTAAAAATGTAGCACTAGACTAAGAAATGTCTTGGAATTTTACTTATTTCATCTTTCCTGCCTTGTCCCTACGGATTGTCTTGTTTAAGGATTTATGTACGAAGAAAATTGTTTGAAGCTTCATAAAGCTTAAATATCTAAGATGTTGTCATTGGAATCAAGATGGCAAGATTCTTTGATTAAAAAAAAACTTCAAATCTAAATTAAAAGTTGAGTTCTTTTGTTAGTTCTAAAACGATACTTATCCAAACTTTAGATCAAACCAGCAAGCAAATCTACCGAGTCTCAAGTTAGTAACCCATCTAAATTGATGCCAATTTTAAAAGCCATCCCAGAGTTAGTGTTTCCCTTGCTCCCCTACTTCTTTCCTTAATGGAACATTCCTAAAGAGTGGTTTATCATAGATTGGTTAGAAGTTATGGACTATTCTACTGTAGCAAAAAGGGGTGTGCAGCATCATGCCGGCCCTGGAACATGCATGAGTGCACGGGAACATGAATGACCCAGACCTTGTTGCTGCTCACCTTCCTTCTGTTTGCCGGCGGCGGTGGCGCCCAGCTGACCCGCCGTGCCGTACCCGTTGGGGAATGTAGCTGCACAAAAAACACGCACAAAAAAAAGGAGAAAAAAAAACAAGAAACTTGTAAGAAATCGGGGAAAAAACAAGATAGAGGACGGCCATACTTGTTCAATTTCTTGGGTCTCGAATAAGAATTTTTTAACAAGATACGGGAACTCGAGAAGGCCACATTTCTTTAATTTCTTGAGTGTCGGATAAAGAATTTTGAAAAATTATTGCTGAAATTGGCATGAAAAATAATTCTGTATCTTCTTAGTACACAGAGTATTGGGGAGTCAACATATAATGTTTTCCTCCCAGCTTTTTGTTTGTTTTTTCAAATTTCTTTAGGCTGTTTTTTTTAGCCAGGGTTGCCCTCTCAGTGACTAAGCACTCTTGTAAAGTTTTTTCTTTTAAATATCTGAAAACCAAGGAAAAAACTTTGCATGGCCTAAATTGATATATCCCCAAGAGCATTCTACATCCAAAGTACTTTGAAGTAATTCTTTGGAGGTAGAATACTGGGAAAGTGAACTATGAAATAAAGCAGTGAAAACCACCAATTCTGCAACCACCTGTACATAAAGAGATACAAAATAAGAGAAAAGCACACAGGAAGAGGAGGTAAACTTGACTTTGGAATCAAAATTTGAATCTGTTTCTTTGCATTTGTAGTTTTTCATTAAGACTCTAATAGCAAAAACAGTTCAGCCAAAACTGAACAACTTTACAGATATTTCAGAGCTTTTAAACAAGAGAGAGAGTTTTATGGAAAGACTGTTTTGGAAGACTTGGAAACAAGGAAAAAAGCGAAAACATTTTGTCTAAGTCTACAGTTATTTTCTTTACAGCCAGTTTAGTCTAGTGGAAATGGAAATCAGAGAAATTTGTTTCACCACATCAGACCAGCACGCAACACAAAACCTGTACAGAAGTGAAAATTCTGTTATCAAAGAAGGCAAAGCTATTTATACTTTATAAGACAGAGCCTGGGACAATACCTCCATTCGAGGAACGTTTTGAAAGTCCAAATGTGTAATGAAAAACTGAGAGCCAAAGTTTGGTACAGAAATGGAAATAGAATTAAATACCAAATGGGTAAAAAGCTTCAAAGATGCTACAGTTCAACCTTGATCCTGAAGGGCCAAATGGAAAAAAAGGTTACAATTAAATTTCTTTTTTTAAAACTTTGCCTTCCTTGTATTATACAAAGCAGTGCTCAGCAAAACTGTGATCTAGAAGTTCCCCACCCAAAACCCACCCCACACGCGAGTTATTTTTAGCGCAGGCCACACCGTTAGCTCCACACCACACGGGGTTTACCTAAGTTCTGTCCTACGTTGCTTTGCCTTGGCTCCATGCCTACAACCATGAGACAAGGCATGCGGTTACCATGGGAACAGGTTACCATGGAAACAACGTAAACATAAACCAGACAACGGTATGGCGTCAACATTGGTGGAAAATACACATACACACATGTACATGTACACGGGGCACAGACAAACACAGTACACACATACATGTAACTCTCTCACTCTATGATTTCAAGGGAAAAATATAGAAATCTTTTTTTTTCTGTGGATTCAACTACATATAACAACTTTTTATAATTGTTTTCCTTGTTTGTAGTTAGTACACTCCAGTATGCACTAGCCTTAGCCCCTTCAACCCTTTTCGTCCTACATTTACTGAAAAAAATTCACAAATTAAAATCTAAAAACAACCAGATATTCTTAGTATATATTTCAACAAAACATTTGCTAGTTGTTCTCAAGGTTTTGAAGGATCTCCAAGTTTCAACTATATCTTCACACACTTTAGAAAACTAAGTCCAGGTCCTTTAAACAACAGTTAGCAGGTGTCTTCAGTTGTAAAACTTTTTTGCAAATTTCAGTTTAGCGGTAAGTTGACCAACATGCTTAATAATATCAACGTTTTTACAGATCAGTCCATTCTACATACATGATGCAATATTAGAGTTTTTTTGTACCTTTTAACACTCAATGTAGACGTGCAGTTGCTATGATTTTTTGTCTTTCTGGCAGTACTTTTTCAGCTAGCAACAATTAGCGAAGGAAATAAGCAAGTTTTGTCAAATTTGTGCATACAGTTTTCTACAATTGTAGAGCATTTTGCAGTCACTATCATTGACAAGCCTTTCTTACTGTAGCAGTGGTTTTACCTAAGTCAGGCTAACATCACTAGTAGTACCATGTCACTGGCAATCATTCCATATACTTGTCATGTCATGTCATGTGTTGCTATGGCAATATCGATGCTTGCATTTTTGTCATGATAACATTTCTAAAGTCGCAAATAAGTGAATTTTTTTAAAAGAATAGTGTGCAATAAAATAAAACAAATAAAATGGTCAGTGTTTTCTGAAAACTGATGTCTGTTTCTATGATTCGTGTCATATCCATATTTGCAATTACAGAAACAAAACATGATGCAGACACAATCGGGTTGGGTACAACATACATGACTGTACAGTGTCCATGACAAAGACATAACAGACAAATTTGCACATCCACATACAGTTCAGCACACCAACCAACAAACCAGCCTCATGTCTTCATCATGCAGCATGTTGGCAGAACGTACTGTACCTGCGCGAAACCCATAATGTGCAAAGCACTTCGCCAGAATGTCTCATATAAGGTCATATTCGCGTATATAAGGTTAATATCCTGTCTGTAGTTTCCAAATGTTGTGTCGGAAAAGATATTGTCTGCAACAGGCAAAATTCTGATGCAACGTTGACCAAAAACTGTGAAAAATCGGGGTTTCGCGCAGGCGCAGTACGTTCTGCCGACGTGCTCCACCATGCATCCATGCCTGCACTCATGCGCAGTACAGCGGCTCCCCCTGCCAAATCACCTGCGAACTGCTGTATTCCTGAGTAAGCCTGTGACAAGGGATCCACCCCATTACCGGCGGTTCCGCTGGCCGTTAGCGCGGTGGCTGCGCCCAGCGTGCCGTTCAGCGAGCCCATCCCGGACAGGCCGGTGAGCGCCTGCAGTCCCAGGGTGCTGTTGGGCGTCCCGAGCCCCTGTAGTCCCGCCAGCGCTCCGAGGCCAGACAGCGCCGACGTGTTTGTGTTGCCCCCTGCGCCTGGCAACAATAACAGAAAGTCTGCGTCAGAACCACCCCAGTTTGCGCGATGGAAGCGTCCACGTTCCATTGGGTGTGCGGTGTAATGGATCAAACCATTTGCTTTCTAAGGGGAGCTGATGAGAAAAGAAATTTCCTTTTCGTTCACCCTTAGCAAACTACAAAAATTATGCAGTCCAAACTTCCCTAAACCTAAAGGACGAACTATATCATTCAGCTACCTATTTCAGAATGGAATCATCCAACCTTAATACTGACTAGTTTGTACATGGACCGATCCATTGTTGTCATAGGGGATTACTCATCTGTTAGGCTACAGGACTCAAACCAAGACTATTCAACTCTAAATAAAGATCCAACAAGTCTTGATCCATAAAAACTATACAGAGACAGACTTTCCCAAAAAACTGTCAGCCAAATCCTACCTAACACTGTGCCATCACAAATACCTCTAATGTCACTTTCATCAAACTACATGTAGCGTTACACAAAACTTTCATTACCAACACCATTAATTAATCCTTGTTTAAAGGCCAGACGACTCTAATTAGTGACACACTAATTAAACTGCCCCGAGGTCAGACTCTAATTAACAGAGTACTAATTAGACCATGTCTTCGTAAAACTCAGTCCTGCCTGCCCAGCTGTCTCACATATAATAACAAACAACATGACTTTCACAGACCTTCAGAACTATCACCAAAACAAAGAAAAGAAAAAACTTCACTCTTAGGACAAAAAAGGACAATTTTACTGTGCTTAAAGCATGACAGACCTTCACAACTCTTCACCAAATCGAAGAAAAAACAACAACTTCACCGAGTACAAAAAGCAAAATTTACCGCGCTTAAAGCATGACGAGAACAATTTTTGCGACATGGACCATTTTATTGCTTGGAAGATTTAACAAACATTCTTTAACAACCAGCAAAACTAATTAAATTGAGTTCACAGGCTACGGAAATTTCACATTGGAAGTGAATCCATCTGTAGTCTCTACACTCTATTCCCAAATTACACCACAATCAGTTTGGACAAATAAGTGTAAAGTGTTGGAATTCAGTGTAAGATTTTAAAAACAATTTCCTTAGCACACCATGTGTATATATAAAAGTAGTAACTTTAAACGTATGGAAAGACCTCTTATTTAGTTTAGTGCAGAGTGCAGGAGTTACGGATCAGTGGACTTTACAAGTAAATTTAAACCACCGACCAAAGTCAGGGGGAAGTTGGGAAACCATAGTCAGCTATGTGTGAGGGCCTGCATGCCCTTTTTAGTCTTCATCATCTGTAGGCAGTCACCCCAAATCATTGTAATTCATAATCAGTAAATTAGCTAGTAACTGTTTGTAATCATTTCTGAGATTTTAACAATTCATAATCGGAGAAAATTTTGCGAAATTCCTAATCCCCCCCCCCATGCAGGCCCTCATGCGTGACAAAGGCTTTAAGCACCATGTGTTCAACATCATCTTTACAGTGAAGTTTACTGGGATTGTGAGGTGTAGAAAGGCTGTGTTTTTGTTAGAGTTCAACTCACCCAAGTTTGACCCATCCCAGGGGGAAGACGAGGAACTGTAAGAACCTGGGAAGAAACGTCCAATAAAAAAACAGTTCTTTTTGTCTGATTGAAATTATTGGATTCATTTTCTTTATCTTTGTGTAACACCATTTTTCATCTGAATCATTTCAAATTATGTCAACTGTACCTTGAGGAAATGTCCAATAAAAAACAGTTCTTCTTGTCGGATTGAAATCATTGGATTCATTTTTGTTATAACAAATCTTTATGTAACACCATTTTTCATCTGAATCATTTCAAATTATGTCAACTGTTTGACTAAATCATTTTCATTGTTCTCATAATTTATATCAAAATCAGCAATTTGAGCTCATTAGAATGATTTGTTTATTCTATTAAAGCCACAAAATGCTGCAGAATTTGCAAGTGACTGCATTTCAAGCACAGTTTGAAGCTACATTTGTATCACATGTAGAAGGATCTGAATGAATTGTGTCATGAATTTTAGTATCATTGAGAAGCAAAAACAAGTCACCAGTTTTCAGAGATTTGTTGTAAGAAAAGTGAGGAAAAGAATTGGAAAAGAGTTTGTAGCCAAAGCTGAGCAGGAGGAGAGAAGAGTCCCTTGAGAGCTGTGTTTGTTTTTATTGTAAGAAAATATATTATACATTTTCAAAAAAATGGATACAAAAATCAAGCTGCTCCATTTAAAAAGCATCCAGGGACAGCACAACCATTTTGTCAACGGAAAATTTTATTTTTATTTATTATTTGAGATCTCTTTAAAATATACTTTAAAAGATGTGTTTTAATTTGAGTTTGGGTAAATATCTTCCAAAAATTCCTCTATAAAATGTCACCATCTTACACAAGTAAGCTAACTAAGTCCTGAGTTTGCTGTAGAATACTAATGTTGAATTGGCAGCTTCTAACAAGAATTGACTGATGAAAGTGCAATGTAAGACGCCAACACAAGGACTTAACTTTGCAAAGGTTACACCTGAATATTATCACTCTGCAAAACGTTGTTTAATTGTCCATAAACACTTTAAGGAGGTCTAATTGTTTTAATCTGCAGTTAAGGTTCTGCACTGCAGCACTTAAATAAGGAAAACTTATCAAGACTTCTTCCAGCTCTTCTGCTCATAATAAGAAATCTGGAATCACTGTAATTATACCTAAATACTCGTCTCCTGACACGTTATTTCAGTCTCGGTATTTATGTCTTCTGTTGTGATATATGTAATTCTGTATATCATATACATCCTGTACAGAACAGATAACACATAAATGACTTATAACAATATGCAGCCCCTGTAATGTGGGCTTACATTAATATCAGCTTACTTCATGCCTTTTGTACAGCACATAATTCCTCCCTAATTTCAGACCAATCTCGGAAATTGCCGGAATAATCGTAGCTGAATGATGTGCGGAGAATAACGTGCCAAAATTTGTGAAGCCGGTCACGTTTTCTTAAACACGTCACGCACGACAAACTGCCAAAATGTTGAGATTACCCCTGTCAAGAAACTATTCTATATACAGGCGGCGTGTTCCCGAGGGGGCATAACTAATACTGCAGGCGATGAGTGTGTGTGTGTGTGGGCACAGCTACTCAGTACCACTTCCGTGATCAACTCAGCAAGTCTCCCTAGGGTCACCCAGTCGCAGGAGGGGAGGAGAGTTGGGAGAATTTGGAAGTACAGGGTTTGTGTGGAAAACACTTCAGAATCCTGAATCACTGCAGCCTTAAAGTCATGAGAAATTGTTCGAAGGAAGTGAGGCATCAAATGCACAAAACTACAGGGACAGTCTCAGTAAAAATGTAAGCACAGATCCTATAGACTCTCTCAAAGACCACTCAGCCTCACAAACCAAATATAGCTTTTCCATCGCAGCGTCTTTCAGCGAGCCCAAATCCACGCCGGAGCCTTTTATCCATCTGCCTCCCCTCCGGCAAAAACCGTGAAAGGCTGCCGCTCTTATCTTGTCATTTCATCACCATCCGCTTCAAAGCCGGCGTACCGAGCATGGCAAAGATTCCATCACCGACTTCCAGGACTGACAAACACAGCCTAATACCCCCCACTGACGGCATACATCTTAGCTCAACCTACCTTTCATTTACTGAGAGTGAACCGATACGTTACGTACCGGTAGTTTCCCAAAGCAACAAGCTAGCTGCTCTCCCAAAAGAAGGGCTCTTTTTGTCATCACCAGTAAATTATTACTCTATAATGTCTGAGCTTTGAATGCATTAGTTCTATAGTAAAGAAGTAACGACCATACTATGGACTTGGTTTTGTGTTCACAAAGTTTTGCCCAAAGCAAGATGCTAGCTGCTCTCTCAAAAGAAGGGCTCTTGTTGCCATCACCAGTAAATTATTACACAGTTACAAATGTATACTCTACAATGTCTGAGCTTTGGTTGCTTTAGCACAGTAGTATACTAGTAGCGACCGTACTTGTTCACAAAGTTTTCCCCATCGCAAGAGATGAATCACTATAACCATTGCCTGTCACACTTAGTGTGGGGACTTCCCATTTCACAAGTGCTTTGTACACTCCATTACACACATGTACAGACGTCACAAGCGGGGCACTTCCAGAAGTGACGCTGTCTTTCACGCCTGGTTGTCCCCGTCAAGTCGTGTTCTACCATCTACTGTCTACCGAGATGTCATAGCACACAGAGAGGTGAGGCAGTAAGAAATGGTATTACAGGAAGTCACTACAGGACTAAAACTTAGGTACATACGATCAGCTTCGATCGTAGCTACACACACAGCTACAAGAAAAGACAGACAAAGAAGAGGAGGGTGTTAGGATATGGGATGTGTTTCTCTGGGTGTCAGAAACTCGAAGCTGCACATGCTTGGCTTTACAGACAAGCTACCATGCACAGAAGATGCAGTAAGGAGGAAGGAAACACAACATGCAAGCATGCAAACAAACAAACGCACATCATCAAAGCAAGGAAGGAGCCGCCACATGCAGAGCGTAGAGCGGCATGCACGCCGTGCAGGGGGTCTACTCGCTACGGGGAGACGTAGGAGCGATGAGAGGTTACGGTACCTGTGCTCGACAACGGATTGACCCCGCTGGACGACCCCGTGCCCGCCGAAGCCTGATTGGCTGCCGTAGCCGCGGCCAACAACTGTTGCAATCCCAGCATATTTAAACCTGAAAGAACGTCGCCATGGAGTGAGTGAGCGAGGGCTCGGGAGGTGTGGGGTTAATCGTTAACCCTCGGCCTGCTAAGGTGGCTGTCTGGCTCTGAATCTGTACTGGTTATGGGGGTTAGGCAGCAGGGAGAAGGTTAACCCTCATATATAAGGTAGCTGTCTGGCTCTGAATCTGTACTGGATATGGGGTTAGGCAGCAGGGAGATGGCTAAGTTCTCACTGCTGGTGAAACTTGATAGATGAGATAGATAGCTAGAAGGGTTGAGGTACTGTGTTTGAAAAATGGCTGTGCGCAACAAAGGAGGTGTTGGTTCTTATTGATGAGTTTTGACATGATAATTAGGGAGACGTTATGTTGAATTAGAGCGTAAAAAAGACAGTGAAATTGAGTTTGTCAGCACTGAGGTGAGAAATCTCAAGGGAAAGGATGTTAGAAAGGTTCAAAATCTTTCATTTACTTTAGTGAAAGAACTTCCTAGGAAGATAAAAACAACAATGACAGCTGGAAATTTATGTGAGAACATCCTTGAAACCACAAAAGATACCAGTCACTTTTCATGCCAAAAGACTGGGAATTTAGGAAAGCTAAACTGCCTTTCTCGTTCCTCGTTTTTCAAATTTAAGGTTTTTGCCGACGCCAGAAAATCCTGCTACTTTGCAAGTTGCGAGGATAACAGATACGGAAGACCATCATTTCGTATTTGACCTTTTCCATTTAGAAAGCTTTTACTAGCAGAACTGAGAAAAGAGGGATACTTCTCGGAAGGGAAGTGACAATAAAAGTGCAGTAATGGTAGCAAGATTGGACGTGGGTCGGCGATCTAAGCTGGAAGGTGGAAGAAAAAAGCCATCACGCCATTAAACACAACAAATTTCCTCACTCAAAAAGTGACAGAAGTGAGGGAAATGGCCCGAAGCATGCTGCAGAGGGGACGGGACGCGTAAATCAAACAACACTTAACACGGAGCAGGGCTGGCAGCGGATTCGGGGCTGTGCCGGCGGAGGCAGCGTTAACCTGAACAGCTCGTGCATTTTCAGAGCATGGTCCATGTAGCGGGTAAGTACCTCACATTAGAGCAGACAGGTTGGCACGGTAATGTTACAGCAGTAAGCAATGCAGAGCACAAGGCAGGTATGTATGTATGTATGTATGTATGTATGTGGGTGGAAATGTGTGTGTAGGAGACATAATTACATGACTCGTGTTACTGCTGTGCAAGCTAAACAAGGTGTGAGAGGTGTATCAAGAGAAATATCAGAAAAAATGAAAAAATAAACGCACTTGCAATGGAGGAGATTGTGACAAGGGTTGTCGACAAAACAATTGCAAAATTTATTAAGGAAGCTACTATTTGTGTGCCTAACAAGAAATTTGGAGAAACCACAAAACTTTTTCAAAACTAAATATGAAAAGATTTTGGTTTCGAAAGTCCAAAAGCATGCTTTGAAACTTGCCCTGAACAATCAGTCACAACATTTGGAAATTCTTTCTGTAGTTTTTGCCATCTCCTCCCTGTAAGTTGCCTGACTACAACATGAGCTCCACTGCACAAAGTCTGAAACATTTGCCTGACGGGCATCAACAAGAGACATTCAAACCACTCAGCTTTGGACAGAATATCCTTTTCATTGTATGTGAAAAAAATATTATTCAAAGACTTAAACTTACAAGAAAAAAAATACTTTCATTGTAAATTTATATATTTCAGATTGCTCTTGTCAATAAAATTCATCAGAGTTCAAAATACCTTTCCTAGTACTAAGAAGAAAACCTCTGGGATGATTTTTTTTCTGAACTGCAAATGCAGGCAATCTTTTAATTTTAAGACTGCAGTTTTCAGAATCTTGTTGACAATAATATGCTTAGACAATATTTTTAGCAAGCAAAGGTAGAATTTGTGCGAAGGAGCAGAAAATAAAATAAAAACATAAAAACCAAACTTGCCTCCAGAGCTGGTGCCTGTGGTTGTGTAAAGCTGTCGAATGTCGCCTGTCAGAAAACGAGGGACCGTCAAAAAAACATAAACAGCTCCGAGTAAACAACAACAAAGTTGCCATGGAAACAAAGCATCTGTCAATTGTGTCAATTGTAATAAATACAGAAAAATTACACCTAATATAAAAATGTGATATTGCATGCAGTTTATGGAAAAATACTACTTTTGGGGCAAGCAACTATAAGGAAAGCTGTTGCAGAAAAAAAGAATCAGAAATTGCAACATCATTCTATCATGTTTTGTGACAGATAAAATGCTACACAAGGATGTTGCAGTTTCTGAAACTTGTTCTAATAATTCTTATGATGCTTATAACTTATTAGCTGCTCTCAGAATTTTTCAGGCGACATTTTACAATATGCTACAAAAATGGTGCAGTTTGGACTTCACACTGATTTCAATACTTTTATTTATTTATTCATTTAATTACTTTTTGATTACTTCTTTGGACGGGCTAAAAAAAAAATAAAGACAGGCGCTTTTTAATAAAAAAATTTGAGTAAGCAGGGGGAAATGTTTTGTGTTGAAAGTTAGAGTTATGATGAAGTAATATTTGATCCCAGCTAGGCAGTTGAAAGTTAAAGTATGGGTGCCATACTATTTGTATGCTAGGTCTCCCATACTCGCTCTCTAAATAATTTTATAGTGAGGGAGTAAAGGGGCCCTGCATACAATACGATGGCACCCATGCTAAGTTGGAAGGTGTGTAGGCAAGTAAAGAAGGCCTTGTGACTATATGTTGAGAGAAGTGAAGTGTGAGAGAGAACTTGCCTCCGGTGCTGGATCCTGTAGTTGGGGTGTAAAGTTGCCGAATGTCGCCTGCTGGGGAGGGGTGGGACAAACTCAGTCATCAACACGCTTCGAAAACATCTTAATTTAGCCTTATTCTATCCCTTAGCTTCTCTAAGCTTCTAGGGATCTGACCAGTGGAAGGGCTGCTAGAAGTGTGTTAATCAGGCTACTCTACCTCCTAATGCATTAGGATAGTTTGCTTGTGCTTGGTATGCTTGTGAAAAATCGTAGATGACACAAAATTAAGGGCTGTTGCAATGCATGGGAGACGTTTAAGCACATTTGAGTTTTAACCTATAATTTAAGACTTCTTTTGTCCCTTTCAACCATGCAAACTTAAAATATTTATAAAACATGCACTCTTTCCATATAATTAAATGTGATCCAAAACATTTCCTTGGAAAATACTTAGAATTACATTGAATTCTTAAAATTACTTACTCTGAATTATCTGGAATACACTCAGTATTTTCTGCACAACATTTTTCATGACTTGATTTTAAATGCTCAAAAAGAGAGAGTCTTGGAGATGCTTTCAGCATCCTAATCACCTCAGAAAAGGGGAAATTAAAGAAATGACAGATCAAAGAGCAAGCAGAATTTGAAGTGGTGACATGGATTTGGTGATTACAAGAAATAATCCAAGACAGTAACTTACAAAACTTTAAACTTCAAATACTGTTTCATGCATGTGTCGGTGTCCAGGCTGTGTTAGGCATGTGTGCTTCTGTACTATCAAGTCTTGTCATGTACTGATCATGTACTGATCATGTACTGATCATGTGATGATCATGTACTGATCATGTACTGATCATGTGATTGTGATAATCATGTGGTGCAGGTAGAGAGGAGAAGCCATCACAAAGCTTACTTTAAACAGCACTTTTCACACTTTGTACAAGTAGAGGGTGAAGTACATGTACTACCAGTAGGTACACACAGTATAGTTATAAAATCCCACACAAGAATCACATAGGTTACAGGAAAAAATACAGATCCTGTTTCATGCACTTATCTTACAGATATCAGGGAGATGGCGACACAGGATTGCAGGGAAGTCATTGGACAACATACAGTCACATGACGGTCATGTGACACAGAACATTGGATCACACAATTAGTGCACTTGCAACTGACGACAATCGTAGGATCACACATGAGTCATGTGACTGGAATGAGGGATCCGGTGATCATGTGATTGAGAACGTTGGATCGTGTGTGGATCATGAAATGCAGGATTGCATGAAGACCAATGACATGTCAATGTGATGTAATGATCATGTGACTGCACAGGCAGGACCATGTGATGATCATGTGATGATCATGTGATAATCATGTGATGGTCATGTGATGATCATGTGATGGTCATGTGATGGTCATGTGACGATCATGTGATGGCCATGTGATGATCATGTGATGGTCATGTGATGATAATGTGACGATCATGTGATGATACCTACCAGTGAGCTGTTGATTGAAGGCTGCCTGGTTGCCTAACGCTGCCTGCTGTAGGAGCTGCAACATCAAAAAAACAAAACTTTTTAAAAACCGAGTAACAAATGAAGCTATATTTCACTGGGGTGCCGATTTGTGCGTTGGTGGGGAGGGGGGGTGATGGGTGTTTTTTGGGAGGGGGTGACCTACACTGCATTGAAAGGGAAGGTTAGGATATGTGACATGTATGTAATGGTGAAAATGCCATCTAGAACTGTGCCTATACATGTATATTACATACCCATACATAGTACTAACCATAAAAGCTCCAGCAATTGCTACAGTGCCAGTAATGACATGATAAAGTGTAATTGTTCATCATTAAAGCATGTTCCAGAGTCAAGTACATAAAAGAGATGGCTACAGGCATATCAAATACTATACACTGACAAGTAAATATGTGCTTTGACTGAAAGACAGATTTTTGTATGACCAAAAAGAGCCTGTTTTGTACTATTAACTGTTACAGTCCAAAACATCAATGACTGTTGAGTACCAGTAGTGTCAATGTTCCAAGGAAGTTGTGGAAAGACAAATTTTTGCATGTAGATTTCCTTTTATATATTCAACATGCCGGTAGCCTTACTGTTGAAATGAGAATTAGAAATAAATTTCTAAATGCACTTTTCAGAATCTTAAAAAGATATTAAGGAAAAGTTGTACAATTTACGATTCTGTAAAGTGCAGATACTCTACATACATACATTGTACAAGGCCAGACCAAGTCACTTTGTTGGTTCTCAGCATAGGACAATCAACATATAAACAGAGTCTAAAGGGAAACACTGTACCTTGGTGCACAAATTAGTTTCAGAGAGAATCAAGTAGATTCATGCTTTCCCTTAGCACTCTGTTTCAAGTTGATTTTTAATTAAGCCAAGACTGAGAGTCAACAAAGTATCTTTGTGTAGCACGTCGGCAGAACGTACTGCGCCTGCGCAGAACCCTGTATTTTAGCGTTTTTCGTTGGGTTTTTGGTCAACATTGCATCAGAATTTTGCCTGTTGCAGAGGATATTCTTTCCGACATAACATTTGGAAACTACTGTTGAAATGCTAACCTTATATGAGCGAATACAACCTTATATGAGACATTCTGCCGAAATGCTATGTACAATACATTACGGGTTTCGCGCAGGTGCAGTACATTCTGCCGACGTGCTATGTACATGTAGGGTACAGCTTAAAGTTAAAACATGATGTGGCCATATTGTCCCTGCGAAATCCAGTTGGCTGAAATCTTACCGAAGGTGAACTTGCAAAAATATGGCGGTGGTCGTCAGAGACACTGTTGAAGCCCAGAGACTGGTGCATGATGGAAGGAGAGAAATACAGGATTGTGATTGGCCGAGGTACAGTAAGCGAACGCTGTGATTGGCCAAGCCGAGCGAGCGCTCTTCTAGGTTGAAAGAGAGCTCCACACACATGTACATGGGAAAAACACGCAGCAATGGCACAGGGTTTGTACAGCATTTTTGGGGGGAAATTCAAATTTTGGGAAACTTGTGCAAAAAAAAACTGACTTTCCACAAGAAAGAAAAATACAGAAAAACAATTTAAACAAAAAAAGCACTGCAAAAAAAAATCTCATTGTGGATGTTACAGTTTGCCACTTCCAATGTTATTGGATGCACATTTTTGGGCACAAGAATGTTTTGTGAGTTTTGAAAAAAATTTATTACAAAATTGAATTTGTTCCTTTACAATTTGTAATTTCACATTTTACATTTTATCTTTTTCATGAATATGCACAAACCCTGTATACATTTCATAATAATGAATTATTTTTTACACTCAAAACATAATTTTTGCAAGTTCACCATTTTTGTTCACCACAATTTGTAATCATTGCAAAATTAACCCAATATTAGAAGAATTACCCTTTATCCATGCATTATTACACCTTAAAAACTGATTAAAAAGAAGAGAAAATATTAAAATTAATAAAATGTTCATTTATGATTACACTAATCTATTCTTATTAGCATAAAATAGCAGGAATTCATCAAGGAATCATGAAACTAAGGATCACTATAAGAGACAGAAATTTTTGTTTAAACAATTGACAAGAAAGCTGTCAACTGTTGAAATAATGTGCAAGCAAGAGGACAGGCTTCCATTTTACAGAGTCAGAAAAAATCATGGAAGTCAGAGAGAGAGAGATTTGGAGAGGTTTTGTTAGAGAAAATGGTGGAAAAAGAAAAGCGGGAGCAAAACAAAATAAAACGAAAACTCACGCCCAAGTACTGAGAGCTGAGAGACGTCATTTGATTGTCTATGTTCGGCTTGACTGCAGACTGGAAGGTAAACGAGCTTGGCTTCACAATTTTTCCCCACAAAAATACTTAGACAGTACTGTAATTCACTTTATGTTCCCGGCAGCAAAATTTCACGGTCAAAGATATGTGTCATGTTCACGGAACTATATGTTCACGGTGGTGGCGACAGGTGCAGGAAAAATAAAGTCCAGGAATTATTTGTTAACAGTTACTGTAATGATAAATTCACTGCACATAGAAGCGACAGTGAAAACAGTGAACATAAAAGTACAGTATTCAAGATCATGCAACAAATTCGAATTACCCTCAAAAATGTTTTCAAAGCAGCCTGCCTGAAATTCAGTTGTGGGGTTGGCAATCTACATCTACAGTATGGATTGGGCAGCTTTGTACTAATTTAATCCTGTTTATTCTTTGTCAAGTTCTTCTTTCATTTAAAAATCTGTCATTGGAAGGTAATGTGATCTGAAGGGTTTTGATTCAACCCTTTTCTGATGAAATTCATCTTCAGCACAAAAAATCCAATCAACCCCAAATGTCAGAACCATCATTTGGAGACGCACATCAATCATCTGGATGGAATCAAATTTGTTACAGCTTCATTTCATTACGCTGTAAATGGAGGACGATGTCATTAATTTAAAGGTCAAATGCTTCGTGACCTTGAACGAAATCGTCTCGTTGATTTTTGAATTAAATATCGCATTAGAAAATGGATAACGTCTCGCTTCCAAGGCTTGAAAAAATGTGTATGAAACAGTCACAGCTTTATGCAAAAATGCTTACAAAAAACTGAAATAGAGAATGCTACTATGTAGTACAATAAAGTGTCATACAATGGAAAACAAAAAAGTCATAGAACATGACCGATTCAAAACTGAAAGACTAATGGAACATGAACAAAATAATAAATAAACAATAAATTTTTTTACCTAAAGGGTTCCTTGATGAATTCCTGTCTTACATTCAATTTGTAAAGTCTACCTTACCGATATATTTTGAACAAAAACTCAGCCTTACAAGTTATCCAACCTATGCAGTAGAGCACGAATGTAGATTTGATTTAGAAAAAAAAAGCATCCATTTCCAACCAGTTCTAAAATATAAGGCGAGAAAAAAAGGCACCAGTGCTCAGGGCTGTTAAATCAAGAAAATCATAAATATTATCAACTAATTTATCAAAACACAATTCCTGGCTTGGAAAAAAGGACTTTGGATTTTTAAAAAGAGATTGTGCCTACAATGTGTAAGAAGAAAACTCACACAGATATGTTAAGTACTAAGTACTGAGCTGGTTGTAGAAAAAGTGCTACAGTTTTTTGAAAGAGAGTTTTTGGCTGGAATGTGTAAGAAGAAAACTCATACATACTAAGCTGGTTGTTAAAACAAAGATAATTGTAATAACTTCAATTTTTTCTAAGTTTGTGGCTAAAATGTGTAGGAAGAAAACTCACAGCTAAGTATTGTGGGTTGAGGGCGGCCAGACTGGCCAGTGCGTTCATCTGACTCCAGGCCTGGGCGTTCAGTTGCTGTAGTCTTTTCTGTTCCTTGTCCTTCTGGGTGTCTGCAAACTTCACCACCAGGGGGGAGGAGCAACCCTGGGGGGGTGTAAAAAAGAGGGGGGGGGAGATATCCTTGTTAGTTTCTTTCAGCATAGGGCTACTTTACTGAAGAGAAAGATACGGGTAGTTGCAACTAAAATGCCTTTTTAGAATCTCATCCGTCGACCACCTTTCTCCAACCTCCACTGCTTTACAAGTACCAGCCAATAAAAGATATGTGAAAAGATATCTACGAAAGCAACATTTCTGTACTTATAAAGCAATTTCTTTCTTTCTTCCTTTCTTCTATCCCTACCTTCCATCCCTTTTCTTTCACAAAAAGAACAAAATTTTTGGGGAAATGTCTTATACAAAAACACCCCTCACCTCCATAGTCTGGGACTGGTGCAAGGCTTTGATGGCGTTCAGGGCAGAAGCTCGGGTGGAGAATGTTACAAAGGCACAACCTGCAACAACAGGGCAACAGACATGTTATATTTTATCAGCAAGACTGTTCAACAACATTTATGGTTAACAAAATGGCAAAACTCCAAACTACATGGAAAACTTAGTACTAAGAAAAGATGTTGAATTCATATCAGCTTCAAATTCAATTTCAAGTACATTGCTAATCCATGAAATGAGCTTTTTAACAACTTTAAAAAAGCTTCTTTCCTAGAACTACATCACTATGGAACAAGCTTCCCTGTGAATGTTTTCCAAATGGGTACAACCTTAAACTTTTCTAGTCTAGGGTGAACAAACATCTGTCTCTACAGTTCCTTATGTAGGTGGTTTGTACGAGCCTTGTTTTTAGGTGAAAATTGAAGAAAAAGAATTAGAAATGTACCTCTGCTCTGTCCGTTCTGGTCCCTCAAGACGGTACACTCTTCGATCGTTCCGTACGGCGCGAACATGATGCGTACGTCGCTCTCGTTACATTTCTTCGATACCATACCGACAAACAGCTTACGTTCCTCAACTGGAAAACAAACAAACTATAAATAAACAACACATCCCCACACAAGTTAGCATTTTCAATGTATTTACAAATGAAAAAATTGTTTTGGGGTGTTTTGAGGTGTGTTTGTGTATGTTTACTTGTGTGTCCAGGAAGTTGAGTGAACTTTTCATTCACGAAACTTTTAAGCTAGCCTGCTGGCAACATGATAAATTAGTCCCGACAAATTCGAAAACAGGTAGTCAAAATAAATCCACTGACACATACATGTGTCTTTGCACATAAACGGTATTACAAACAGGCATAACGAAATTAATCTACATAACTCAGAAAGAAACACACATGACTTACCCGGACACTCGCCGTTGGCGTTTCTGTTCTCATTGTTGGCAGGTTTCATCTGTATGGGATGGGACATCTGGAAACACAACAACATGGGGTTGCAAACATGTACATGTACACATGTAAGTGCTCTCATGGTTGGGGTTGTTGCCTTCGAATCTACAGGTTCTGGGTTCGAATTCCTAGTAGGCCCTGATCGTTATGTCCCTGGAAAAGGCTATTTTTTCACATACACATATTTCCAAACCTCACTTCACTCTAAAAATGAGTACCTAACTTGGCTTAGGAATTTCACCTGGGACATGAAGGTGGAAGTCCTATGTTTGAGGACAGCCACAGTCTGTACTTAATGTACGTAACTGTATACTGTTACGTGTTAATGCAGCTTGTACTTACATGTACAAAGGCGGTTTACAGGTTATGCGAAACAAACAAACTGGCTTGTTACACAGTCATGCAGTTAACTGGTTATTCGAAGCGATCAAAATCTGGTATCTTCATTCTCGAAGTAAAATTTTCTTAACACAAGTAACTGTTCTACACAAAAATGTCTTAGACTGTTCTAAAACATTTGTTAAAGAAATGAGTGTGCCAGCTCCGGGCTAAGAAGAGATACTAGTTGTGAGTAGTTAGACCTCTCCATGCAGTGAGCTGGTGAGTTTCTCTCTGCCTTTAAACAAGCTGCCAAAAACCCAACAATCTGGGACAGGCAGAAACCACAAGGCATGTTAATAAACTTTGCAATCCTCATACTGCAACAAATAAGGCCAAACATAAAGGATATGCTGTCAATTGCTGCAAGTTAGCATTCCTTAACATGTGCTATAACAATATCAGACACACATGTACATACATGTATGTACACATACACACAGTTGTACTTACCCCTGGCATGGTTTTGAGATTGTGTAGTGCATTCTGAGCAGCTATGGCATCTTTACGTCTGTAGAAGGTGACAAAACAGCACCCTGCAACACACACAAAAAAACGCCTGATTAGAAAACCTGTAACACACTTGTTTTCAGTGGAGTGTAAGGATTACAAATCCTGATTCTGAGTCACAAAGAATCATCCAAAACACTTTTTATTTATTTCCATCATTTTTTATACAGGGTGGCCCATTAAGTTTTGTATCTTTTCAATGGGGCCATGTTTTACACAACAAAACACAACAGTCACATCTAATTTGTCAAATTTATCATTGCTTTGTTGCTTATCTTTATTTAATAATCCACAGTTGTAACATGATTGACGGAGAATTGTGGTCAGCTGTTGCCAAGGACAGGTGCTGTCTGACAAGTGACGCCCCCCTCCCCCCTGTATGACCTCATTACTCTCAAGTACAAGGTCACGGGAATAGAACTCGGAACAGCTGCTACATGATTGTACCATGGATATGCTAATCTTCTACCTTTCAAAAAATCAGAAAAACAACAAGACTACTCATAGACACAATCAATGAGTATACGATTATAAGTGTGGCTTTCAGTTATCAATTTTCAAATTTCATTCTACAAAACACAACTCTTAAGAATATAACATTTAAACAACTTGTACATATACCATTATCTCTACATTATCTTGGCAACACATCATGTATACATAGTATAGAATACCGTATCTATCCCCCCCCCATATGTTATAAATATAAGAGTGATATCATGGGCCAAGGACAATTGCCTGTGTCATGTATCAGTGACAGAATATGATTAGTATCAGACAGTTTGAAATAGAACCAGACAAACCGGCACCTATACTGGGCAGTTTCACCATGACATTGAAAATGGGGTGGTTTTAGGCTGAAACAATTTCATTTGTTGGTTCTCGGATTTTGTTCAGAAAAAATTTGAAGCGACAGGGATAAAAAAAAAAAAAACAGACCTAGGCATCCTCTGACATCCCCAAAAGCTATGATTGGAGCCATGCCGTCAACATATAGCAACAATGAATTTTAAAACTATATTAACAACACTGAAGAGAAGGAACTACCTTAACTGTTGGGGCCAAATATGAGCTATTTTGAATGGATTCAAAACCTGAATATGTTTGGGCAAACCAGAAAAAAATGAAGTGGGCATCCGTGAATCAACAAATCAACTTGATGTGGCCTTATCAATATCATCTCTTAAAATTCCACCACCCTTCTGTGACCTTCGACAAGCCCATATATTGAATATTTCTGGCCCACATTTAACACATGACGCTTTCCATACCACAGATCACAACTGATACAACTGATGTTATTTCATCTCATGACTCATTCATAAATAACATATCAGTTGCGTATCATGTATGCATTTCATACCAATTAGGCAAGTAAAAAAAGAGAACAAAATCTTTGTGAGAATTTACTCTCTTTCGCTACCCTTAAAACCTTTGTACTATCTTCCGTTTTTAATGGGGGCATAACCAAATTAAAAAAGAAGGAAAACTAGACAAGAGAGACAGGAGGTTTCTTAACTAATTGAAGCCTAAAAGAAAGACAAACTTAGAATTTACATGAACTTGACTTGTGTTGGTAAGTAAGCACAGTTAGGGCATCATCACTAGAAAGCTTTAAACGACTCCTGCAATTAAATGTGCAAAGATTGAGTGTAACAAGTCGTTCGGTGTGATATAGCTAGCTGCCGCCGCACCGCGTGCCTGCAAAGCTGGTGTGTTACGCCTAAGGGCGGTTATACCGGCTACTGATACAGATATAGAAGTACAGATACTGAAACAACTTTTGTAGGCAGCTTTTCTCAATAAAATGACTTTGAAGCGCAGCTCTAACCAGGCCAGTAAAGAAGCGTGGTTCTTCCCCAAACCACATCCATCTGGTGTGTAAATGTCAGACCAGACTTGTTTGGAACTCTTGTAACTCTCCAGAAAAACAAACAGCACCCATGTGCCAACAGGCTGTCTGCTGGGCGGCATATACATGTCACATGGAGGGCATTCCACGGAAAAGGGTCTGCAGGGGGACATGGGTACACTTTAAACTGAATTTATGATAGACGGCTACAGTTGACATCAAATTTTGGAGCTCTTTTCATATTATTATGCTACTGTTGAAACATCACTTAGACAAAATCAAAGCTGTATCCAAGAATTATGTAGGATCGAAATGCAGGATTATGTTTTACCAAAAAGGATATGGAGCCCCCCCCCATGTAGGCCCTCACAGAAAAGAAGGACTTTCCACCATCCCTGCGCTGTTTATATTCTCTCCCAGAGGTCAGTCCACAGGCCACAGTCCTGTATCCGTTACAGTTTACCTCTCCTCATCTTGTGTACAGGCAAAGCAACTTAAACAGGGTGTGTGGGATCTATATAGGACTGGCCAGTGCCTGCTGCATATTATCTCAGACAAAAATTTTATCTGTATAATAAAAAATCACCATAAAAAAATTGATGATCATACTCCAACCCTCCAGACTGCGACCGTTTTGGTCGCATATGCGACCAAAAATTATGAAATGCGACTAAACTGTTTACTCTGGTCGCGCACTGCGCGACCGGCAGAGAATCTGCTGTGCGCCTGAATTATTGGCTATGGCGCTGTTAGAGGCAAAAATTTCTTATTTTTTCCCGTAAGAATGTCATATCAATGCCAGGCAAAATCATGTTCATTTGTCAGAAAACCCATCACAAGTCCGTAGATACCATTATCTCGGCAAATAAAGCGGCAAACAGCTTTTTTTCGAAGAAAAAAAGGCCCCGACACACATCCGGGCCGCCATCTTGATTTCATCTGGCGTGACCTCGCGACCCGACTCTCGCGAGACTTGATATCCTTATACCATTAGAGGGGTCAGGTGACGAGATCTCGCCTTCAAAACTTGTGCAGCGGAGCGGGACCTAGCGGGACGGAGTGTACACGATGTTTCCAGAATTCTGAACTACCATCTGGCCTAAATTTGGGAGGAAACTAAGCAGATAAATATCTTTATCAGCCACAAATATTTGATTGTTGGCAAAGTTTGTGTTTGAAAAGAGATCCTCCCTCATGGCCCAGGAGCGTCCAGGATCTGGGAAGTTTGGCAATGCGTGACTGATATGATTTTCTACTAGAACTCCTCTAAGGAAAACTTGCAATGGGCAGATCTCTGTTGCGCAGACTTTTCATTTGTTCAAAGGTCAACTGAAACTAGGTTGTAGATTGTTTTGATACAGTTGAAGAAATAATTGATATTAATAGCAAAGTATTTAGACATTTGTGAAGCTTGTTATATTATTAAATAATTATACTAGTAGGCAATTCCAAATGAAGCCTATTTTTATTCATTCTTCCCCTTTTATGTTTTCTACTCTGTCCTTTTTCCATGAGCTTTTTTTGCTGTATTTTATTTTTTATTAATTATTTTTCAGTCAATGAAACTACTTCAGACATGTAGTGTTACCTGAAAAGTTGAGAAATAAAGAACATTGAATCATTACATTGTCTTCATTGTTGCGGAAAATCTGTACCTTTAACGTTAACAAAATGGTTTGAGTAGCAATGTTAATATTATTAACCGTTAGATCATGAATGACTCAGTGTATTATTGCCTAAAACATTTAAGTGTTTTTTAAATAAAGGATTTCATTGTTGCAATGATAAATGCATAGATATATGTCATTTATATTTTGGGCAAGTGAAAAGTTGGTTCGGGCAAGTGAAAATGACCAGGCAAGTGGATTTTAGAAAACATGTCTAACCCTGCAGAGGCCTAGGAGACCGACATATCAGTCAGCCTGGCCTAACGACTGAGATGAAGTGACTTTGAACACATTAAAGACAGTTACTTGTAAAATCATTGTTTGGTCTTTCATTTATCACAATTCTTTTAGTACAAATGGTGAATTTTGATTTTGTTTCTATGATAATGAAAGAATTATATAATTAATTGTCTGTTTAGGTACATCAATCTCTTGGCTTGTAAATTAAAAAGTACTTTGCGCGACCAGATTTTTTCTTTGCGCGCCCAAATGTTTGCCTGCGCGCCTAACTTTTTGAGGCTAGGAGCGCATGCGCTCCTAAGCTAAAAATTTTGTCTGGAGGGTTGTACTCTTACTTTACTGTGTAGTCCCTAGACTTGTCATAACATGAACTGAAGTACTGTTTATCAATTTGCCATACATTGTATATGCTTTTTATACAGCAAAGATAATTGATTGGTTGACTGATTGATTGATTAATGAGTTTGTGCACTAAAAAAAGCAAATTTTGTATCACAAAAAATACAGACTAAAACTAATTTGCTCCTCAAAGTTGAACAGTCACAAAACAAACAAGACATGAAAACAACTTTAGGAACCGTGAAACACCATCCTGAGTTCCCCAGGCCCAAGTATGCGGGTCTGGAATGTGGCACCCCTTCCCGAACTTGACCCTGACACGCCCTGATAACTGACAGGACAAAGTCAGGCTTCTCTCTGAAACACGCCAGCTGGTCTGGCCAGTCATCTTTCTTTCTCATCATTTTAAAACAATAATCAGTCAGTCAATATAAATAAAGCAAAGAATACAGATTTGTATTCTATTTGTTTTTAAAGGCAATCATAGTGTCATTACATATACTTAGATCAGCACATGCAGATAACTATACATACTGCTGAACTGAACTACAATTCCTAGAGCAAAAATGCAGTCATGATTTTCAACAAATTTGCATCAAAAACTCCATAACAAAACCTGCTGGAGTGTCTGTACTTCGCTCTGTACCAAAAATATTCAATTTCAGAACAAAAACTTTCACCCAATTCGATAAAGCTGAAAATCTTCTTCAGAAGAAAATGAAACTTTCAAAATTGAAATTCAAAGTTTCCCTTTGACCCTACCACAACCAAAGTCAGGCTGTTCCCAGCGGGTCCAATTACCAGGCGATTTTTCCCAACATGCAGCGACAGGGATTTCCTGCAAAATCTGTTGAACCAGCAAGGGCTTAGCTCTGACCTTGGACTGTCAACGGACACCACCATGTCAAGGTCAAGTCATTAACAGCTGATGCTGTCCATTGACCCCGGAACGCTGCCAAAAGCTAAGGAAGTCGTAGAGGGCAAAAAGATTTCCTAAAACTTACGTGGTTTTAAAAAGACATTTACACCATGTTTAGTCTTGTGTAAAACTCAAGCCAAGGTCACCTTGACACTTCAACCTGTTCTACACAATTACAACACTGAGCAAAGGTCATTGCTAGTTTTGTCTGGAAAAGTGGTTAAATGCAGGAAAACTGTTTTAAATCCCAGCGACCTTGTTGCCAGCCTAATGACCTTGGCACATGTGGAAGGCATATGACTCTGAATCAGAGTTTAAAACAACAGGAACTCCCATTACTGAAACTTCCTTGTCTACCAAACAAGTAACCAAACACACTAATTTGGAACAGAACAGAAAAATAATGGAGATACAATTAAATCATTTAAGCCATTTTTTTTCTTTCAGCATCAATATCTATATTAATATTGTGAAAATTGGTTACCCTCACTGCTATTCTAATCAAGATTCTATAAAAATTTTGTCCATGATAAAAATTCCAGTCTTTATAAGTTCATGGTCTTCGACCTCTAGAAAATGGGAGCAACATTTTGAAGTTTATGACTTGCACGAGGTAAAACTATTAGGAGCCATAGGAGGATTGAGTAGTATTGACAAGCGACGCCACATGTAATTCTCTCAGCATGGGGGATTAACCCTGGCCTTGGGGGCCTTGGCTCCCATTAGGATTGAATGATGCTGGCAGGTGAGAAGTGCCTGAATAGCTACAATAACAACATGTTAGTGGGTGAAGTTGTAAATCCCACTCTCTCAGCATGGGGGTTTAGGTCTGGCCTTGGGGGCCTTGCCTCCCATCAGGAACTAATGAGGCTGTCAGACAAGAGCAGCCCAAGACTAAATCTTTGTCAAAGTTTTATCAAAGAGGTCAGAAGATGGGTTGAATGTAGGCTTGGCTGTCACACTTGATGTTTCTAGTTATTTACATTCACGGTTTTCAGATGAATTGACAAGCAAAACTTTGTCCACATTTGATAAGTTGAGATGCAGAACATGACATGTCCTTGGTGCTGAATTTCCTTCAGTTAAACCAAACATGCAAACAAAAAAACAAACCATTCCTGAACCAGAATGTCTCTCACCACGGTAACTGTTGTTGGGTCACATCATGTTGCAGTTTATAGCAGGAGGGATTTAGACTGCTGTAATGT
The DNA here is from genome assembly GCF_001625305.1 of Branchiostoma belcheri. Lineage (NCBI taxonomy): Eukaryota > Metazoa > Chordata > Leptocardii > Amphioxiformes > Branchiostomatidae > Branchiostoma > Branchiostoma belcheri. The sequence goes on along the minus strand of NW_017802436.1, from coordinate 573,915 downwards.
GAATGTGTTGAGTAAGAATTAAAAGAGCAGACCATATGCAAAGGTAAACATTATGTATTTGCTTTGCAAATGTTACTTTTTTAATTATATGAGCCATAAATGCTGTAATAAAAATGTGAACTGACCGTTGACAATAACTAGTTCCCCTCTAGAGGAGCTAAGATGGATGGCCAGGACCAGTTTTGTCCTGCTGACACATACGTAGCCTCAGCTCTGATGGGCGCTCTGAGCCCCTCTAATCCCCCAAACCTGGTCTCCATACAGTCATACGTATTTCTCACTCAAGACAACCATTACACACTATGGGCCAAAACAAGTTAGTTCCTTGGCTCTTAGATATGTAACAAGTTGATCTGTGTGATATAGGCAGCTGCCGCCGCGCTGCGTGCCTGTGAAACTGGTGTGTTACGCTGAAAGGCGGTTATACCGGCTATACAGATACTAAAGCTGGTGTGTTACGCCAAAGGGCAGTTATACCGGCTATACAGATTCAGAAGCTGGTGTGTTATGCCGAAAGGCGGTTATACCGGCTATACAGATACAGAAGCTGGTGTGCTACACCAAAAGGCAGTTATACCGGCTATACAGATTCAGAAGCTGGTGTGTTATGCCGAAGGGCGGTTGTACTGGCTATACAGATACAGAACCTGATGTGTTATGCCGAAGGGCGGTTATACCGGCTATACAGATACAGAAGCTGGTGTGTTATGCCGAAAGGCGGTTATACCGGCTATACAGATACAGATATGTTTGTAGCAGTATTTTCTATTCAAGGAGTCAATGGTTTATTTTACCCAATAGCATCTTTTATATCGTTTTCACGATGCAAAAGGAAAAGAATGACTAGTAGATTTTTCAACTGGCAAAAATGGTTTGATACTAATTAACCAGTTGCATTTACAGTATGTAGATTTGGAGCTTGTCTGACAACATCATTAGGTTCTAATGGGATCCAAGGCCCCCAAGGCCAGAGGTTAACCCCCATGCTGAGTGAGTGGGATTTACAACTTCACCCACTAACATTTTTACAGGTCAAAATGAAAAGAGGAGGCAACTTTAACTGACTATATCCACTTTACCTACAAATGTATGTCTCCTAATCTTTTCATGTTGAGTTGCTAGTTCAGTATTTCTTTCAAAATCCCACAACCGAACGTATCAAATTGGTGTGGCATAAGCACTCCATATTCCTGCCCAAACCATTACACCAGTCTTTTACACATGTCTAGTCCTGTAGAGGAATTGCGTGAGAGTCCTCACTTTTCCCCTCTGGGCTTTTTCACTGCTCTGTAACGTCGGATTTGATTGAGTGACTCTCGTGAAGAAAAATCACGCCTTAACATCAAGTCATTTCCTCCGAAAATGATTGAAACTCCTCCAAGCAAGGAGAAAAAGATGAAAGAGGAAGCTGGGAGAAACACGACAAGATACAAACCCGGAGGTTTCAATCATACCGAAATGAAGACATTGAAGCGACTGATGTAATATAGGGTCTGGCATATCTATACCAGCAGCTGGGACAAGTCACTCAATAATACCTCAGGGCAATTCTTGGAACGAAGGAAATGAGCAGATACTTCTTACAAGTAAGGCCTGGTACAAGTTTGCCATGTTTGGTAACTAACTGTGGGGACTTAATTTTGCAGTAGTAGGAGAAAAGGAAGTTGAAACAACTTTGTAGTGAGGGCTTGAAATACTGGGTGCATGTTAACGTTATACCTCACCCAAAAATGCAAAAACATCAATTCCAATGTCCGAATTCTGAGATATCTTTTTATATAAAGAAAACGATTGTCTACAAAACTTGATATTTACAAACATTTACTAATCAATTTAGGTTGTATAAAGGTCCATATGTTAAACTAAACGAACCACCATGCTGCCTGCAATGGGTAATTAAACATAATCCTACTAACAAGGGTCTATACGACGTACAGTTGCCACCTCATTAACACGTCTCGCTAGCTTAACACTGACGAGGAAAGATAACGATTGCCGTGAACGTGTGGGGTTTATTTAGTGCTTTATCGACCCACAGGTCCATTAACCAATAACCTCCCAGTAAAACGCCAATTTGTACTCGTCACTTTGTGTTAGTCACTACAGTCAGCTGAGATATGGAAAACAGCCAAAACTGGACAGTTCTCAATAAGTAAATATTAGGAAATTTCATTAGGCCACACCAATTTAATTTGGTGGTTCTCGTATGATTTTTCAGAAAAATATGAAGTGACAGGGAAAAAAAAAACAGGTCCTGAATCCAAGAACCAACAAATTAAATTGGTGTGGCCTTATGACTTGAAATGTTTAAAAACACAAGAGTAGAACTTAGGCTTGAGCCTTGCTGATTTTTATGCCACATTTTAGAAGAATTGTGTATGGATTTTTATTACTCTATTTGATTAATCTAATAAATCAAAGTCAATACAATTCAGACTTTACATCTGTGAGTATGTACTTGAATAGATGACTGAAAGATCTAACTTCTAAGCGGTAGGTAGTTTTGACCCCCCCCCCCTCCCTTATGTCTATAGTCCATTTCCACAGAGCTAATTCCAACCCAAACACAGTGTGTAGATAAAGTACAGCAGAGTTAGAGTCCCTCCTGAGGACCAGCTTAGCTGTCAGGGAAAACAGATCAGTTACAGAACCTACAAGTATCACACTCTGCATACTGTCTAGTCTTATAGGCATAGGAAAAAATGTTGTGTTTCCTGTTCCAATCCTGAAAAAATTAGGATCGCTAGCTAGATATTTTTTTTCCTTTTCTTTTTCAGACTTAAGTGATATCTATATACCTACTTTCTTGTGGATTACAAATGCACATACCACTGGTTCATAGAATTAAGTCTTTGAGTTTGAGAAGTAAGACTACCATCTAATTGTATAACATTTTAATTTGAAATCATTGCAAACCACATACATTTTGCCAAACAGAAAAAACACACAGACATTCCATCAGCAGGAGATACCAGTTGTGTCCCTGAAAGATTAGTAGGATTTTCACCTGTCCAAAACCGCAGGCACAAATGGACTGGGTAAAAAGCAGCACCTCTCTCAGTAAGCCCAGACAGACAGCCGAATTCATCTCACGTGTTTCAGTACAGAGCAACCACCAACATCTCATGATAGCTGCTCTGCTGTTTCAACTGAACATCTTTTCACATTGTGAAAGTGAACATCGTCTACCAGATACCTTTGACCCAGTGTTGACGTTACACTTCAAAGAAGCCACGTGACAAGCCTCACTGGGTCAGTCTACTGAGGAAGACCAGAGTGACTGGTCGAAAGCTCTAGGTGAGAGAACTTATTTGTGTTGGACCAAACGTTTTAACTTTAAACAAATTTCACTGGTTTTTCTTAACTAAATTTACAGACTGTCGAGCATCTTTGCAAAATGCATAAAGTAACCAGCATTTAGCTGAACACAAGTTCAACACATTAACCTTATTACCTTTCAGATATATCCCAAATGTAAAATTGGTATCTTTAACATTTCAGGTTTTTCTAATTTTAATTACAGCTTGCCATGTGTAAGTTACATGTTGCATGGGCGGAATATTGAAAAGAAAGGCCTGCTACATTCAGTAGGTGTTTATTGGTTGGTTCTAATCATGATTCTGCCCTACTACCATATAACTCATAAATATATCTCAAACTTCATATCTCACGGATGGCTGCCCCGACGTCTCTTGCGTTATATGTCAGGAATCTTGTGTCTTGCCTTAAGAAATTTTACGAACACTAAACTGATAAACTTCGGGTTTTTTTTTTTATATCTCGGCCAAACTGTATCAAGCAAGGCATGACGGAGTATGAATATTACATACAACGCTTGCTGTGTGCAACAAGTAGGTTTGACGGCGATTTCTTCTGTAATTATCTCTCTACGACTCCATATTTTCATAGCTTCAGACTTCATAAAATCGGCCAGCAGCTATCAACATCTCAGACGTCATAACTCACTCCTTGCCTCTCTACTGCTACTCCTCAAGAACCCAGCCTGGAGACATTTTATAAACACACCACTGCTAATATTCTGTTCTTGAATTCCAGCCAAATGAAGGCCTGTGGACATCTCAGAGCTCATAACTCACGAGTAGCTGCTTGAAGGCTGGGATAAGAGTTGATAAGGCCACACCAATTTAATTTTTTGGTTAACAGATTTTTTTAGAAAAATAATGGAGTGGGTGGGCAGAAAAAAAAAATAAATAAAAACAGGCCTAGGCATCCTATTATGGCCCAAAATGGTACGATAGGAGCCATGAAGTCAACACACCAGGCTGGTTCAAAATTTAAACAATGAATTTTGAACTTTTAATGATACTATTGCATTGAAAGATGAAATAACTGTAACAACCAGGATGAAAACTTGTGTGCACAGCTCCAAATTTGGGTGCACTAAGGTGCACATGTACCCAGTATTTCCAGCCCTGAGTAGTTATAGTGAGACTGTCTGGTTTGATTGGGTTTTAAACCTCCCCCCTCTCACCCCCGCAATATTGGCGAGGCGGCGACCAATTTTCTGATCGGCTGGCCAAGCAAGTCTCCGCCAAATGAGGGGAAGGCTCAAGATTTTGTCGGTAGACGTTTTACAATTTTCTTGAGAGGTCGAGCTTTCAGTTACTTTCCCCCAAGGACCTGCGTGTGGACGAAACGTTATTACTTCTTACTCAGGAGCAGCTACTTGAAAGGAGCTTGGCTTGGTTAAAGATGACTATCTTATTCCCTTAACTTGATAAAATAAACTAATTCCATCTCGCACTTTCTAATTTTAAAGGTCTACTACCAAAATGGTATTACCGTGTTTCAGACCTCAACCCAAGTAAAGGTCTTCCTGCATTTGGCTCTAGCCCAAAATATATTACTCAAGCACTTATAATTTCATACAGGCCACGACAAAGGAACAGTATAAATGGAGAAACATTGTTATTATCTACCATGAAAAATTAGACACAGAAAACCTTCCCCTCTAGGAATATCTGTACATCCACCACCGATGCCCTTTCAGTCCAAATGGCCCCATATTTTCTGGCTAACGATAATAAATTCAGACCCAGTTGTCCAGCCTGTATCCGTGTCCTCTAGGGAGGTGTAAGATGGGAACAAATCACCCAGACTATCCCTACAACTCCAATCTACCTGGGTCAGGACGAACCATTACAGGGGAGGGGGGAGACCATCCCTACAACTCCAATCTACCTGGGTGAGGACGATCCATTACAGGGGAGGGGGGAGACATTCCCTACAACTCCAATCTACCAGGTCAGGACTAACCATTACAGGGGAGGGGGGTCAAGAAAATACAGGTCAAACAAGGGCATTACAGATGGCAGACTTCGACCCTTTACCCATACTGCTTTGCTACTCTTAGAAACACTTTCCCTATTAACCAAAACATTCACAATCCTGTCTATAGTGGTCTATTATATACATGTATGTACCTTTACATATATATATTGCTTTAAGAGGTTTAACTTTTGCATATTTGAAGTTTTATATTTGAATTTTAAACCTTTATATTTGTATAACTTAGTACTTGTTAAACTTTAAATATCAGGCCTTGGCCTGATCTTCACAATAAAGATAGAAATAGAATATTGCGAGTCGTTTTGGCAGCAGAAGAGAGCTCCCCTCCCTTTCTGCGTTGGTATGCCCCAGCCCTGGTTAGCGGTAATGCCCATAGATTGGAGCATGGGCAGACATGAGGAGTGGTAATAAATTAACCTGTAAGTGCCTGGTCTAATCTAATCAGGGTAATGGTCCCTCCATCCTGCTCCCTACACACAACTGTAATCACACGAGTGGGAAACACCAAACACTACTGCTGGGCTGGGCTGGCATGTCTGCAATAGCTATAGCTTCATTCTAAAGTTATATTTTCATTTTTTGCAAGATTTATGAAGGTTCTCCATCCAAAATCACCCCTATGCTGGTTGAAACACAGCATAGGGGTCCAAAAATGCTCAAAAGGCCTGGCGAGAACACTGACCCCCCATTTTCACAGTTTTCATTGGATTTTTGGTCCATGTTGCATCAGAATTTTGCCTGTTGCAGACGATATCTCTTTTCAACATTTGGAAACTACAGACGGGATGTTAACCTTATATGCAAATACGACCTTATATGAGAATCTGATATTCTTCAGAAGTGCTATGCACAATACATTATGGGTTTTGTGCAGGTGCAGTACGTTCTGCTGACGTGCAGGGCTGTAGGAAGCAGCTAACACCTACGTGGGACAGGAAATCTTTCGGTACAAATCATGGCCACCTACGCCAAGCTGGCACTGGTACTCATCACAGAAAATACATCAAACTTTTCCTACTTTGCAGCTAAAATACTAAACAAGTAAAAGTAGACTGCACCAATTCAATGCATTCAAGCTTTTTGCTACAATATACGGTAAATGCAACTGGTTAGTATCAACTGTTTTTACCTGAAAACCTACAAGTATTTCTTCTTCTTCTTTTGCATCACGAAAACGATATGAAAAGCCGCTATACACAGTATGAATGAAAGAAACTGTTAATACACAGCCACAACCAAAAAACAACACCCTTTTCTTAGCCTAGATACACAGCATAAACATCACATCACAGCCTGGAAAAACCATCTGACAACTGGGGCTGAGGGGTAACCATGGCAATGGTTACTATGGTGATGATGACATCAGAGGGCAGGAATCTGAGCCGTGGTCAGGGAAAGGTCCTGGGCTGTCGGAAGGAGGAGAGACAAGAGGCAGAAAACGTCTCAAGATTTCAAGATTCCCTAGGATGCCAAGACATCACCTCAAGTCTCTGCTCCCTGAGATGCAGGTGTCTTGGCTATTGTAGAATCCATCTTGCCGTAATCTTAAGATACTGGAAGAAACTTGAATCTGTTCCAGGTCACTCACACGTTTATACTGACTTTTGCACCAAAAGTTCACAAACTTAAGATAGTATTTCAACAGAACTAGTTACAGGAGAAACAAGATTGTCACAAGATTTACTTTTTCCTGAGGAAAAGATGAAAAAAACTTGTAGAAAAATGTATCAAAGACAAAAAAAAACCCTGAAGTCTCAAAGAGATGTTTCAAAAGACCGCTGATGGCCAGTTTATCTTGGAAACCTCCCAAGTCATAAATATCATTTCTGGAGCAGAAACAGTCCTTTCTAGACGCTCATATTTCCATAACCTGAGCTGAGATTGAAGTCACGCCTGGATGACTGGCCTGGCAGGTTGACAACTTCACAAAGTCATCTTCAGATTTATCTCAATACAGGGTCAATCTCAGAGGTCGACACCAAGACAGTTGGAACATTCCTGCATACAGAACGACTCGGAAGACGTCTTGGCAGACAGAAGAGGCGAAAACCTTCCGGGGGTGACCTTACGACATCTGAAGAGGTCAGAGACGTACCAGGGGTCACCCCAAGGTCGCCCAAGGTCGTTAGCTAGGAGACAAGATGGTAGATTCATATTAGGACATCTTTCCAGCCATGTTTCCACCCTATATATCATCATTTATATTCTTTTACCATCTTGTCCTCCCCCCCCCCCATTTCCTTTACAGAGCTTTTTCTTGTATCACTGTTTTTCCCCTACTGCCACAGCTGATATATTTTGTTTACTCCCAGTCCTTGGACTTGGGACTACAACATTAGCACCAATCCATCTTGACTTCATCCTTAAATCCAATAAGGACTTAAAAAACTCCCACAAGAAGTTTTGAAGGAGTTCTTAAGTCACCTTGTGGTTCTCCAAACTAACCAGCCTTGATCCAAACTCATCCTTCAGATGCTGTCACCTGTCAAGACGTCATGTCACGTCTGGACCCATTCCGCTACGTTTTATTAGCGTTCGCCACGGATAACCCCAGAACGAGGCGCGGACACAAAGGTCATCCCAGCTAATGAAAGCAGACAGCCCAAAATCCTTCAGTAAACCCAGCGAGACATCCACGCACGATTAGGGCAACCTATAGCCTGGGTCACAGACTGTTTCCTGGGCCTACACAGGCCAGCTTAACCAGGGAGACATTCATGTACAGTTAGCGCAACCTAGCCTGGTTACCAGACTGTTTCCAGTGCCCAAACAGGCTAGCTCTTCTAGAACAACCTAGCCTGGGTACCAGACTGTTTCCTGGGCCTACACAGGCCAGCTCCTCAGCTCCAGGCCTAGCCTGGATGCCAGACTGTTTCCAGGGCTTACACAGCACAGCTCCTCAGCTCAAGGGCCAACATGCTAGCCTGGATACCAGACTGTTTCCTGGGCCTACACAGGCCAGCTCCTCAGCTCTAGGGCCAACATACTAGCCTGGGTACCAGACTGTTTCCAGGACCTACACAGTCCAGCTCCTTGGCTCTAGGGCCAAGAAAAAATTACCCTGAGCATACTGGCTAACTCTGGATATGGACATGTCTCTTCCCAACCATGCTACGGGTCTGGCCTCCAGGCTAGTACAGCCCGACTTTTCCCTGACTATCTGTAAAGCCAGTAGGTCGGCTGGTGATGTCGGCACCACACATCATCGGCGCGACCTTTCGTGCACAGACGGGCAGGCTGACGGACAGCGATAGGGCGCGGGAGGTCAGCAGGGAAGGTCGCGCTAAGGAAGGTCGCGCCGTTAGTTCTAACTCAGGCTCACCTCTAGTAATGGACAGAACGGACTAGACCGACAGTTGTGGCAGGGGTGGGGAAAATGCATTATGCAAAAATTACATACATTCAGAAAAATGGTAAATCAATCCATGAAAATTAGCAGTTGGACCAACAAAAGAATTTTTGTTTCATACATTTTCTTTTTAAAAAAAATTCCACATTTTAGCAGATGTTGCCTCAAGAAATGATTCATTGATCATCATACAACATGTCTATAGATGCCTTTATAAATCAAAAGTACGTATACAGGATCTGTCTTTTTACTGACTGTGTGAAGCTTATGCCTTGTGACAATACTACAGTAGATGCTTCTAGTTACCATGGTTACCTATAGCTGCTTATTGATCTGTCATCTCCAGCAGATTGGCCGCTGGCCCTGTGGCCTAGTGGCCCAGTTAGCTGGCCCAGTTTCCTCACTATCTGTACAACATGTCAGACACATCAGAGGAACTTTCCACACAAGTCAGGAAAATACTCAAATGTTGTAGGACACTCCCTCCAGCAAAAACTGACTTCTCTTGCAATATCTGTAAGAGGGTGGGCTAAAATGGACAAATACTAGAAAGGTAACAGTAGCAAATACATGGTGTTTACCTTCACCTGGTCTAGCCCCAAAAAACTGCTCTGTTTATTCTTACTCAAACGTATTCATGTATATACTGTGTCCAGCCCCCTCTAATTTTCCTGCCACTTGCTACACAACACCAAAGGGTGACAGCACCAGTTACCATGGTGATAGCCCTCTGGTCTAGGTCATTGACCAGGTCCTTATATACTTGGTGAAGAAGAAAAAACTGACAAAAAAACTGTTCCCTTTGGCAAAGGTAAACATAAATGACCTAAAGACAGATAAAACTGCCCCGATATCCCTGCCACTGAAACTGCCCAGTAGTTTTGTTCCCCATCCCTCCACACTCCTCAGTGTTTACTAATAAACTCTACTCTTCTGTGTGGGAGGTAAGCTCAAGTTCCAGGAGAAATTAGGCTAATGACTGACCTGCTTCTTATACTGTACAGCTTCAAATGTTACCTGTGATTTGAATTTTGTGGTTAAGTGTCCACCACAAATTCATGAAACTGTGAACATGCATTTCCAATGTATTGCTGATTCACTACATAATTGTTTAAACTGTGAAACACTAGGAAAACCTCTTTCCCCTTCCACTACGAAATTATGTGCTGAAATATATGAATATACAGTATATGAAAGGTTTACAACAAGTAGGCATGTTTACACTTACTTAGTGTAAATACAGGGATGTATGTTTACACTAGCTGGTAGTAAACATGTCAGGTGAGCTGAACCACATGTGGGGTGTTACATAATGTAATCCAGATCAGTCTGAGAAATTTTCCATATTCTTAAAAAACAATTTCTTCACAAAATGGATTATTCATATTGCTTTTAGTATGAATTATGACGTGTAAGAGAAATAAAATTGGCAATGTTTCCTGAAAAGATTTCAGTGTACAAAATTTTGATTTCATACATTAAACTAAAGTCAGGATAAAAAGGATTTCAGTCTGGAAAAAAGTTAATAACGTACAATCAGTTTTCTAATATTGACATTAAAAATGCAAGTTTTACTAAAACCGTATAAGTTAGATACTAGAGAGGTAAAAAAAAGATAATCCCTACCTACCGACCCTAATTTTTACAGGACTGAAACAGGAAACACAACATTTTTCCCTAAGCCTAAGCCTAACTCTCAATTCTCCTCCACAACTTGCCTGATCACGACTTGTCCCAGTTTCCAACAAACTAATTCTGCACATCTCCAAAAAGGAAACTGCGGTAATAAATGTGTAGTCAGGACGAGGAGCCTCACATCTTTATAATTCCCTGGGTGGACCTGCCTTCTGTAATTAGTCCTGGATTGGCAGCCGCGCATTCCACAAAGGGCCAGAAATTAGTTACTGATTGGTAGCCTCCTATACGGAACTCGATAAAACGATCGTCTGGTTTTCAGATCTGCGCATTTTTTCTGTAGTACAGTTGGATAAATAAAAAACTTATTTCTTTAAAATTGGTACTTTTTACTTACTATTTTTCAGTCTCCTGAACATGCAGGAAATTTTAAAGATAGGCAAGCTAGTTCTCATCATTTTATAGGCATGTTAAAAGTTTAAAATAATTCAGCAAGCAAGACTGCTATTCTTCATTCTTAAAAATTGGTACTTTTTACTTACTATTTTTCAGTCTCCTCAATATACAGAAAATTTTAAAGAAAGTCCAGTTAGTTCTCATCATTTTATAGGCATGTTATAACTTTAAAACAATTCAGCCAGCTAGACTGCCATTATTCATTCTTAGATGTCTTGGGACCTGTCATGTAACGTCTTGAGCTGAAGCCCAGACTTGATGGACTCCTTAAATCCCTCTCAAGAAGACCAGCCTTCCAGACACCTCGGAGACCGCGACAGTAATCCTCGCTCCACTCTAAGACTTGGACAAGGGATTAACTCGTCTTAAAGACAACCTTGGGCTGTCTGGCCGCTCTTCTTAAGTACCTTAAAGGTACTTAACCAAATCTTCAAGGAATATAGTTTTCTAAGAAAAGAATTACCACAAGGAAGACAAGTCTCAAAGGGTCTTAGATACTTCAGGACTCCTTATTTAGAAAGACAGTCAAGTGCAGAAGTCTATTACTTTGCCCACTTCTAAAAAAAATACTTAGAACGAAACTTGAGTTAGCATCAAAATGTGGTCTTTCTTGTATTAACTATTTTCTTATATTAACAAATCATCACTTTCAAGTTATACTGTGATGACTTGATGCACATGAATAAAAAATCTGATGTATTTTCTACATTTAATATACTAAAGATCTACAATAGAATGCATTAATTTGGTCATAAATTTATCTGACACAAAGTTTGTCATGTAAGAGAATTATTCTGACAAAAAATGGTCACCACCACAACACCCCTCTCAGACCAGTGGTACAACCCAAAGTGCTCCAAGCCAAGTGACTGTGCCCCCCTCCCGCACACACAGGTGCTGCTCACATTGATTTTCCCTCCCATCCATCTCCTGTTGTCTCCACAAGCAGCACAAGATTAATGACCTGTCTGTTACACTGATGCCTACAGGTACTCAGTACAGTACAGTACCGCAAAATCAGTCAGGAATAGGTATCCAGTAATACATAGAATACAATACAGGGTATTTCATATTGCATGTCGGCAGAACGTACTGCACCTGTGCGAAACCTGTAATGTATTGTACATAGCACTTCGGCAGAATGTCTCATATAAAGTAGTATTTGAACATATAAGGTTAACACTCCATCTGTAGTTTCCAAATGTTGTGTCGGAAAAAAACATTGGTCGCAACAGGCAAAATTCTGATGCAACGTTGACCAAAAATCCAACAAAAACGGTGAAAAAATCATGGTATTTATGTCATACCCACCCAAGAAAACACACCTTTCAGTCAGCACTGAAGACTACATGTATAGTTCACTTAGTTAAATTGTTCAGGTACATTTAAAGGAATGTGTCAGTAACTGTGCATGTTGTTACGCTTACTAATACAGCATAAGTAGCTAGTATTACCATACAAATGAAGCGAATGTTGTCAGAATTACCCACAAATCACGCTGGCTTTATCTCAGGCTGGTCCCGCAGCCGGAAGCCTCCCAGCTTTGCGAAGACGTCGGGATGAAAAATGGAGGCATGTTTTACCCAAGGCAGGGTCATAAACTACAACATCAATCCTGTCAGAACCTGGAGATATTCTCTGTCAGGTCATGTGAATTTTATTCGGTGGTTGAATAAGAAACAGTCATGCCTTCAAATATCAGAGTTATCAACCAAGAATCGAGGTGTTCAAAAACTTGTATTTCCCAAGAATTAACGTAGACTGGAACTTGTTGCCATTATCACAGAATAGAAATCCTAAAATCTGCTATTTTGCATTATGAAGTTGAGAATGTTATAGTAATATATGAAGGCTTGTGTATTTGAAGAAAGTGTTTTCAAATTGCAGAACAGAATTTTGTTTCGTCTACAATATTGAAGAACATTAACAAGAAGTATTTCTACCACTTTAGTAACAACTAGGAATACCAGGACTTTTTTTTAACTGTTGGTGCAAAAATATTCAGTTTTCTTTCTCTTTCTTTCTTCAAATCAAGGGTGAGACAAACTCAATTTTGGTCGGATGACATTTGCTGTCTCATTGAAAGGCGACCTAGAAGTATACTTCAAAGTTCTCTACTCACCAGAAGTGCCCCCCTCCCCACCAGAAGTAATGTCAAGTTAAACACCAGATCTACACACATTCCCTCAGGAACGTCTAGTCCTCCAGGTTAGACTGTTTCACCTGCCAAGTAAACCACAAGACGTCCCGTCTACCACCAAGGGATCCTCCTTATCCTTCTGGGAGATCTTATTCTCTCAAGGTGACATGCGCGAGCCTCAAGGTCAAGACTCTCCAGCACGATTAAGAAGCCAGGAATAAACCTGGAGCAGCTTCAAAAGCCCGAGTGTTTGGGTAATGAGGGGGCAACTCGCCAGGGATGTGGCTGTGTGGGGAGGGTGTTTAACAGCTTCTAGTCTCAACATTCATCATAAAAAAACATACAGTAAGGTCGGAAAACTCACAGCAGTTAGGAAGAAACAACATGGGGGAAAGAAAGGTACAGAACAAGGTCAATAATATACATGTATATGTTAGTTTTTATTAGTTTGGGTAGATATTGGAATGTACATCTAATCATGATGCAAGACCAGCTATTAATCGGAATTTAAATTTATCAAATTGGGTAAGGAAGCAGTGATTCAAAGCTGTGCTTCCCAAAAAATTTTGTTAAATTCCAAAATAACAGTTCTGTTGTAAAATGTACTGTGATGCCAAAAAAATAAAAAATATACATAAAAACGTTAAGAAACTCTTACAACATTTCATTTGAATGATCAGCATCTCTGTAAAATGTACTGTCCCCCATTGTAACACCCCCTCCCCTGTGTATGATCGATGTACCATCCCTTTGGGAGAACAGAAATCCCTAAAACTCATACATAAACCAGCAGGACACAAGAAAGAGGGAGTTACAGTACATAAATCAACCATTTCTCCATGGAAACATGCCAAAAACCAAGACTTCGCCCATTTGGGCCCGATTACCCCAGTCAGGGGTGTACCCTGGGTGGTTAGCAGTCCACCAGGGACTGTGGTAAGGTGACCTGAGGTGACCCCTGCTGCCCAGACTGACCTATATCTGTGTAGGTAGTCTGTTTGCCATGTTACTAGACAATAACACACACTATAGGTTTAACAATTATACCAACAGGTACTATTCTTACAAAGGATGTCTGTCATCAAAGAGAGATAAAAATTTGCTCACAAAGAAAATACACAGAAGTGACAGAACTTTTAGTTTGGTCTAACTCTTGCTGTTATTTTTTTGGGTAGGCCTTAAAAATGAGGTCAGAAAAAATACTGATTTTTGGGCTCATAGTCATAGCATCTTCCAATCAGCAAGAGAGGAAGTCAAGACAGCCACGATCTTAAAGATGAGAAAATCTGAAGAAAACAGGTCGAGGGACATCCTTATATCACTGAAGACATCCTAAGTCATTCCTTCAAAACAAGACTTTTTATGACTTGGGGAATTGTAATAATAGAGGTGATGCTTCTTTCCTTTAGCCTAAGGAACAAGCTATCTTTCTTTCTTCAAGAAAACAAGATATACTTAAGATACTTAATTGGGGTCTTGCTGTGCTGAAGAATGATGGGAAGAAGTTAAACATCCATCTTAAGGTAGTCAAGGGTGTCTTGAGATGATAGATTGATAATTTAAGAACTGAGCACGGCTGGATTTCAGAAGTGAAATGAAATGAAGTCTTGGGGCAAACTTCAGCCACCCGGGATTTCTTAATTAGGCCTCTGCTGGGCTTGGAAGAGGGATGGGCAAATCATGTTTTTATCTTCATGAGAAAAAAAAATTATAGGTTGACAGATTGTTGATATATTTCGTTATTCATTTATAGTTATACATACATTTATATGTGGGTTTATATATACATGTTGGTGTATAACATTGTGGATTTTTATTTACCCCATTGACTGTTACCATCCATGAAAAATGAAGGTTTCACTAGCCTTTATATCAAGTCATTCTCTAAAACTTAGAGAATCTTGAATCTGAATCTTGAATCTGAATCTTTTCAACAAAACGACAGATAACCAGCTAACATGCCCAAATCACCACCTTCCCAAACCCCTGAATGAAGACATATCTACAGAAGCCATCATTTAAACCTTCCTCCCTGTCTCCCCTCCCCCAAGCCCCCCTCTCCGAGACTCAGCGGTCGTTTCCATAACGACATCTGACGTCCGCTGTCCGCCAGTATTGGTTACCATGGCAACAACCCAGTTCCATAAGTCGGCGGAATCCCCATAATGCCCTTGTGTTGTCCGGGCTAATTACCCTCCATGAAAATGGGGGTACTGTTTTTACTCCGTTTCATGTTTGGTCTGATATCTGAAGATTGGTGAGAAGGAACTGTACGATATTTGGCAGATTGATGGATGGGGCCTTGGAGATTGTGTAGGTTGACTTTGAGCCCCTGGTGATTGACCTTGGTACTGCAGTTTAATTTTTTATTCTGTTGTTTTCGCGTTATGGACTGTTTGTGCGATATTAAGGTAGCATGTAGTTGTTATTACCATGGTTTAGTGGTTTAAATTTGGGTCCCCTAGCTGTTTGCGTTTGATATTTACAAAATGTTTAATGTTGGACTTTTTGTGTTGAATGTTTGGAAAATCTGGGGGATGGTTTGGTATGATTTTTGGTATGTGGGTAGTTGTTGAGTCTCTTTGTGTTTTGGAGTGCATTAGCAGGTTGTCGCATATTTTTATTGCATAATTTAAAAGGATTTTCACTTTTTCACCCCTACTTCATAATAGGATGGTCTGTTTGACCCAAAAGTTGGGACAGAGTGTTTTTGTTTATACCTCCAGCTGGCAGGTCAGACCCAGGCAGCCCTATCTATTTTTACCCTTGTTTATCTTATTTGTCTGGTCTGCAGGTCATTTGCCTGGTCATTGACTTACATGTACAGGCAAATGTAGCCTGGGTACCATCCCCAGTAGTATATTCGCAAACTCTATAACAGTTATAGAGTTTGCGAATATACTACTGGGGATGGTACCCAGGCTAAGGCAAATGACCTGCTGGCCATCAAAGTAAACAAACCATGGTAACAAGACACTAAACGCCTGCACATGACAGCTTGATAAATACAAAGTGCCACTGCCACCACAAATCATTCTGCTGATAAAAACAAAGTTTGACTCATAATATCTCTATTGAAATACACCAAAAGATTACAAAATAACAAGCTATTTCATGGAGGGATGATGTCTACGACTTCTCCTTGTTCTGCCTGTAACCAGGGTGGCCGGCTGTCAGGTTTCCTAACGCTGGATTCACGCGGAGGGTGACCTCTGGTTCAGGAAAGACTTCCAGGGCAGGAAGGAGTCTTAGGTTAAGTCTTGACCTCTGGACAAATGACCTTGGCTTTCCTGAATATTTACATTAAAACTACATTAAAAAAAGGATAAATTATAAGGAGTTAGTTTATATTTGTGTTTGTAATTTATCGTGTATATTCAGTAGTTACTGTAGATGCTATATATGGAAATTGTTTCTAATGAAAATACACTACAAAACTGGTGAATTTGGCATCAATATAAAAATACAACAAAAATGTCTTACAAATGGACTAAATATGCTATGATTTATGATCATTATTTTCCTGTTTTTATGGTTCGACCAGACCGTAAATCGTGGGAAGACATTATAGAAAAATCCATCTGAGCTTGTTCCTATTCCCGAGCACCCGATACAGGCACATACTGTACGGGTAAATTCTCCTCTCCATAACTCAGCCTGTAACATGGTCATGTTTTAAAGGCATCCAGTGCATTTATTAATATTAGGTCCTGGAAACCCAATTTTTCAGAGCCAATATTCTAGTCATTTATCTACATACTGAGTTGAAACCACACCGTCATAGAGCAAAATTCTGGCGGAAAATGGCTACTGGAAGGGCCTTGGGCTGATTTTTAGGGTACCACAGAGAAAATATAGGAGTCATCTTGGGGCTTGTTTCTGCAGGTTTAAAAGCCCAAAGTATGAAATACTGGTTGAAATGTGCCAATATGTATCAGTATGTGTCAATATCATAATGATTGCCCTATTCAGAATATTTCCAGTTTTGCTGCCCAGAAATCGCCTTTGATACCTTTAATGCGCCACGCTGGCTTTTCTCACCATTTGATATGCTAATGCAGCAGACTCATTATAAAGGAGCAGTCCCAAAGGTACCAGCAGTGTTTTTGATGTGATGTTGACATGATCTTTCCCCTAAGGCCTAGGAAAAAAATTGTGTTTCCTGTTTCCTGACCGACCCTAAAATATCTGCCGACCCTAGAATTTTTTGTGTCCGGACCCCTGCAAGAGACAATTTTTCGAGCTGATCAAGCTTTTCTTGCTCCATGATCTGACACCTGAGTGATAAAACATTGTACAACTGGTTTTCTAACATTGACATTGAAAATAACAGTGTCCTCATGCAAGTTTTACTTTGTTAATCTGTTTTGTTTAAGTTCGACCCCTATATATATCTATATCACAGAACCTACCTACCAACCCTAGTTTTTTCAGGACTGAAACAGGAAACAACAATTTTTCCCTCGGCCTAACACTCCAGAGCTGACTCTGACATACCTAACACCACAGAGACATGAAGGTTTGATATGTAGATGAGAAGACTTCTGACTAAGCCGTGCTGTCTACATGGTAGTCAGTCTTGTGTGGTATCACGGGTGGTCTATTCTCTACTGTAATACCCTGTAGACAGATCGCATGAATGGCTACCATATCAATTATCAGTTTCCTAGCTAATCAAGAATTCGTGATCTATCCCTCCTGCTTTCACATGCAAATTAAAAAACTTGTAATCAAACCTCGTTTTATGTCATGACTGTTTAACAATTCTACTAGATAAATATTGGTTGTCAAAGGTCGTATTTCTATTGCAAAATGATACATTTTGAGCAACACCTTACTTTAAATTATTCAAATTTAGACCCTCAATTTTTCACACTCAAAATCTACCTTCAGGCAATATTACTTATAAAAGGAAGGCTTTAAATTTTGGCAACCTACAATTTTGCAAATGGCAGTAAAACGCTTTATTCGGGTCCTGAAACATCTACATGTATGCCAGTCGTGTTAAAGTCACCTTTCCAAATCATCAGTTTTCTGCATGAGGAATCAAAGATTGGCAGAGACTGAGTCGTGCCATCATCTGGCCTAATTAAGCACTAATTACCTGTATTCGTTAGTGCCACAGGGAGAGCAGATGTACCCCCATGGACCAGGGTTGGACCTGTTTGAAGGACACTAAAACTTTCTGACCTCAGCTGCAATGTAGTGAATCTGGACATTTTAAACAACAGACTGTACTGATTTGCCAAAAAGAAAGAAAAAATTCAGGCCTGTTTTTTTTATTTATTTTTTCACCCACCCACTCCATTTTTTTTCTAGAAAAATCCGTTAACCAAGAAATTAAATTGGTGTGGCCTTAGCATACTTACAACAGTCTACATGAATACAGTGATATCACTGTCGACATGAACTGACAGGAGCACAAGTACACAACGTCACAAGTTATGCCTGGATAAATGTTTTCAGACAGGACCAGGATATAATGCTGTGTGTTTTACAGGATGATAAAACTGTCATTATGTTTTACATCCCCAGTAAAACTGGGCCGGCTTCACTATTCAGCACAGGATTTACTGACTCAGTAAAATTTATGACAGAATAAGAGAGTCGTTGCAGTTTTACAGGGGAGTCGCTCATGTTTTGCTGGTAGTGGATGGATCGTACGATCCAAGGTGATTCAATGATGATCAAATTGAACAAGAAGAGGCGTAAAATCCCCGGTTGGAAGTCATCGAACCAGTCCTAGAGGAGCCGTGGCGTGAAACGAGCCGAGTGTTGGGCAATTTTCTGAGCCATTGGGCGATCGGTTTACTGTCCCGACTGTTCCAGCTCAGGAGAGGTGTTTGAGAGAGAATTAATGAGTAAAAATTGGGCTGAATCTATCGCTACATGCTTCAGTATGACATGATCAAACATGGGCTGGTTTAAACTGTAACATTGATGAGGTGTTTTACAATATATGACATAGTAGTTACACAATTTTAAATGGCTGATTGTATAATTATATTATAAGATTCATTAATTTATTTAAAGGCAGACTTTTTTCTGTTTGTCTTGTCAAATTCTCTAGTTAAGCATTAGGCCATACCAATTCAGTTCAAGGGATCTCCATTTAAAGGAGATATGTAAAAACTGGAAAAATTGTCATCAAAACAGACCTTGAACACAAGACTAGGTTTATTATTTAAATTATACCTTGGTACACTCAATTTTTGGAGACTTACGAATATATTCAAGTTTTTCTCACAGTACTCTTATTAATCATGTCTTCTTGCTGAATTTTCACCTTAGAGTGTCGAAGAAGGGAGGAAATCACTAGATCTGGTGTTTTTATTTATGAAAATCCCAAGAAGTGATAAATTCAGCTAGCCTCTACCAGGCTTCGGGAGGCGACTGGAAAGAGTAGAAATCGGCCAAATAGAGAGATAACATGCCAGGGGAGCTGGTCTGCTGGAGAGAACAGTTTGGAGTGGAAAACTGTTCTCTCCAGCAGACCAACTTTTCTCAGGCTCCTTTGGCATGTTATCTCTCTATTTCGTATTTGGTCAATTTCCACTCTTTCCAGCCGCCTCCCGAAGCCTGGTAGAAGTTAAAATTCAGCCGGTGTGGCCGAATCCCTGCCCTTGTCAGTTCTGAGACAGCTGATGTGTTCTGACATGTAATTAATCCATAATTCATCACTAATTAAACACCTGGGAAATAAACGACCCGCATCTGTAACGACCCACCATCGTTACCGGCCCGATCAGAATAATAAGTATCAGATTATTAATGCTAATTAATATGATTGGCTAGATAACGAGCACTCTCCCTCTGTGATGACCAGACATGCGTAACAATAATTAAACCTACCAAGTCGTGGGCATAAATATGCAGTTTTTTATAAAGTGTTTCTACGAATTACATTTTGTAATTCATGCCCAAAAGCCCCATACTACAGAATACTGTTAGAACAAAGAATTTTTTAACCAGCAGTTTCAGTTTTGTATCAAAATCATTGTTCAAATATCATGTTCTGAAGTCTCCTTTTCCTTCCCAACATTGTAACAACATAGCATTACCTAGTAGAGCAACAAACAAAGCCTTAAATCTTTTTGTACACATAAACTGTAGATTTCTAACATTTTTCTACCTCTGTTCTAACTGCCCTTCAGCGTATCACCCCATGTTTCCCTGTGGTTACAGTGTTCCCATGGCCTGACGTCCCTATGACATTGCCTCTATGCTGTAACTACAAGCCACTTTAGCCCAGAGGGAATTCCCCTCCAATGTGATTTGTACAAGCCCCCCCATGGGGCACACGTGGCCGAATTACACCTGAACACAATAGAACCAATCAGCTGTCCACTCAGGTGTGAAACGAGCGCGCTCACGGGCCAACTCATCGACCTTGATGGGGGAATAACGCCACAAGGTCACGCCGGTGTCAGCACGGCTGGTTACAGCCGGTTATATTGCTACATCCCGTCCAACCATGTAGCAAATTGAGGTTTGATGTTTATTTAACTGACCCCAAATCTCTGAGCTTACTGCTCAAAATCTTTCACCCACTTGGGTCCAATCACCTCTATTTATCATACAAGCTGGAATCTATACAGTTCTTAAAGGAACTGTCTTCAAACTTAAGATTTAACTATCAGAAAGGATACTAGAGCTTCTAATTTTATTACGATTATTATTATTTTCTTGCAGACATCTAGTGCTTTCTTTCTTGTCATTTGACAATAATATATTGTTGCCATTTGCTGAACAAATTCATTTGTTTATTCTTATTTTTCGTTTTATGAACTACTTGCTTATTATTCCCACTATCATAATTTTGTGTCAGATCATGAAAAATGGCATTTTGCTGGGCAAGAGGTTCGCTCCAAAGTTTAACCTTCTTTCCACTGCCTAACTCCTAACCAGTACAAATTCTGACCAAAGAGACCCCCTCGGTTGTAGGAAGGTTATCCCTCCAGCTGCCTGCCTGATCTGACATGGTACATGTAATCACATGGAGTCAGAACAAAGACATGTACAACAGGTGGACATGTCAGACCAGCCACAACCAACACCAGGTGGTCTTCTGGGCAGAAATTTAACCTTCTCACTATGGTAACTGCCTTTTAGCACCACATCTGCACTGGTTACAGGGTTAGGCAGCAGGGAAAAGGTTAATATCGCCCCATTTTTTTTGCTTTCAGAGTAAAAATTCAACAAAGAGTAAAGATGAAGACAGAACATTGGGAGCAAAACTTGCATTATATCAACTTTAAGAAACTACATGCATACCAAATCAAATTGGTGTTGCATGTACAGGCTTTGTATATGCAATTTTAATACATCTTCTGCAATATTAAAAATGTCTTTGCAAAATGCAGACTGCAGGTAGGTATCTCTAACACTGACGCAGGTATGCAGAAAAAAGGATTTCAAAATTTGCAACGCCTTCTCCTGACACCTGGCATTTCTAGACACACAGGAGGACCGTGTACGGAGTTCTCACCAGCCAGCATCAGTTTTGTCTGAAACAGTGACACATTCAGACACCCTGACGTCCCTGCCTCACATCATGCCTACAGACTAGTGTCAGACTCTGGGAGGGTTTCCAAAAACCCTTTCAGACCTGGAAGCTTTTAGCCTGTCCATTTTACCAGGGGAGAAACGAAATGGGGAACGGGAGACGCACTCGGAATATACACATCTCTGTAAGAAACCCATCAGACTAACGGCACGAGATCATATACAAATGCAGTCCTTCCACCATTTTCTCAACCTGTAACTCTGTAGCTGATAGAGAATTGGTAGCCAAACAACAACTTCAGTGTGCTAAAGGTTAAAACCTGTCCTTTCTCATTGATGCTGAAATTTTATTAAAAAAAAAAGGATGAAAACTGTACAAAATTCAATAAAACAAAAACACCTCAACCCATGGCTAGCAGCATTGCTCACATTTAGAAATGGACGTTCAAAATTTCCTTAAAAATTAGAGTTAAGACCACCCTGTTTTACTCAGTTCTTGTTCAAGTTATTCCAATTTGCCACATCTATATGACTTTCAAGTCCAGATAAAGCCGATCAATGACTGTTGGGAACAAACCCATACTGGCCAGATGCAGCTATAACATGTTGACTTTTCCTGCTGAACAAATTTGAACATGGTACAAACACGGATGTACTTGTGCACAAGGCTAGATTACAACTAACCGGCTCATGTGTTTAACAATTATTTCTATTCACAAACTTATCTTTGAAGATAAATTCAAATGTAACACAGAATGTGGAAGGGTAAAAAAAAGTGTTGTCTATAGCTCTATCTGGTGTAAGCTGGATCATATCTATTATATACATTACTGTATTTTGATTTAAACACATTGAAGGCATACTTGTGTGTCATCCCATTTAGCAGGCCAACAAACAAAAATGCAGGGATTTTTTTTATAAACCAGGGGAATAAGAGTGCTGCTCCCTCATGTAACCAGCAGCACAGGTATATCAATTTTCAGATTGAACCCTAGTGGCTACATACACACCATTTAGTCTTTCTCAAAATGATCTTTTACCAGTGAAAATCTAAAAACATCCTAACAATGCATTCTAGCATTACAAACTGTGTTACTCTGGTTGTAAAATAAAGTTGAAAAAATTTTCTTCGCTCTCTCACCATGCTAGTGATCTGCACCCTCATGCTAAATTTTTCTAGAAAACCCCTGAAATTGGACAAATATGAGTTACAGAACCAACAGGTGTCTTCAGTACTCCCAGATCACTTTCACAGGGGAGAACAAATCAGATCGTTACCATAATTAAGTCCATGTAATTAAAAACTAATGCAATTCATTCGGTAATTACATGAATTATTCAAAATCTATTTCTGCATTTTCTCTCCAATCAAAATTACAGCCTGATATCATGTTACTGGTGTGTTTATTGGTGAACGCAGGACTTTTCTTGTCAATATTTTATTCCTTTCATAGTTTAGTTAGCTTTTCATTTACTCCAAGAAGCCTCCACTGGTCCTTTTAAACCTCTCAATCAATCTTCTCTTTCTTGGAAAGATTTCCCAGATAACGTATCGCAGCAGTCTACATCCATTTATATCACATCCATCTTGCGAGTGATTCAACCGGCATAGCTCCAGATAAAATCTACGGGGTTTGAATCCCGCGAGCCGCGTCGGAGAAACTCTGTTCCATCTTAGTCAGGACTTGAAAGCGTGTAGCTGTGTCTGGGAGTTTAGCTGCTAACCCTAAGGCCACACCAATTTGATTTCTTGGTTAACGGATTTTTCTAGAAATATAATGGAGCGGGCGGGCGAAAAAAAAAAAATAGGCCTAGGCATCCTGTTATAGCCCAAAATGGTACGATAGGAGCCTTGAAGTCAACACACCAGGCTGGTTTAAAATTTAAACAATGAATTTTCAACTTTTAATGATACCAATGCATTGAAAGATGGAATAACTGTAACAACTAGGATGAAAAGGACTGTTTTCAACTGTTAAGGGCAAAATATGAGCATTTTGCAGTTGATTTTGAATTTTTATTTTTATCTGCAAATCAGAAAAAAACGAAGCGGGCAAATCTGTTAACCAAGAACAGTGGTTGGTGTGGCCCAACCTGTTCATCTCACCTGACTGACTGACAAGTGTGGTATATCTCAGACTGGTACAGGCCTGTAGATACTGTTATCTGTGACTAACAGTAGGTATTCCAACGCTACCAGGAAAATCGTCTACCGCATGGTGTCGGTACAATTTTCTAGCATCTTCCCACACTCGCGGTGCAAAAATCATTCGCTCCTAGTAGCAAAGTTACCCATAAAAATAAAGGATATAACTTCCCCTTTCCTGTGGTGTATTTATTTAGGTTGTAAAATGTTGCAAACGCCAGAAATTTGCCGATGAAAACGGCGCGTCGTGAGCCGAGCGCCCGGGTCGCCGAAACGCGGCCATTTTGTCCCTCTCGCTATTGCGAAATCACCCTGACTTTAGTGCGCTTGCGCCTCGCCGTCATAGACCGCATCAGAATGAAAGTAGCACCATTCGAAAGCGCAGATTCCGAGCTTTAAAATGGTGCCAGGGACATCGGGAAAATTTTATTTTCGGGGGGCTAAACGTCCATTTTTAACGATTTGTCGATCTTTAAACATCAATTTGACCACCTAAATTTCATTTTCCCATTTTGTCACCAGTGTCAAAATGACGGCAAAAAACAGGGCTTTCCGCTGATGTAATCGGTAGTTTTCTCGAATGCACGCCGGCGAAGCGCAACGCTAGATTTACTGATGAAGTCATGGTAAACAGAGCGCTGCCGCGGGAAATACGGCCCGCTCGGGCGCCGGGCGTTCTTCAGGAATAGCAAATACGTGAATGGAGCGGCACAAATACGCCCTATTTGACGCTATGGAGCAAGAATTTCCAGGTAAAATATGTTTTTGTGTATTTTGAGAGTTTGTAAACACTGGATGGGGGGAGGGGGGGCGAGGTCTAAGGAAATTATGTGTGCTTTTATTACAAATAATACCAATTTATTTTCTCAAGCCCATACCAGCAAAATTATGTAGTTTCAATGCAATATGTGTACTTGTAGTACTTATCACTGATTATGTTATAGTTTAAGAGTTGTTTATTTCTGTGGTACTTGACATGTAAATTGTTGTTTGCCTTGTTCCAAGTTGAAAATACCACTGTGTATTTTTTTCACTTGTTGAACTTGAGGCACCGTGGGCCCCCGGTTAGGGGTCAGCCGGGGAACCTATGCCCAATTTTTTCAAAATTTTGATGGCTATTTTAAGCTCATTCTTATTGTTGCAATGAAAGTAAATGGCATTTTGGAGTATATTATTTTCACTCATATTTGTTTAGCCATGTAGTAGTAATTTATCAAGCCAGCAAACCAATATTTTGCCCAAGTTCCCTGGACTTGGATATCTACCTACCTACTTACCTTGTCCATCAAAGGACCGGGTCGTCGGGGTGACAGGGTAGTTTTCCTTTGTGCTGCAGCAGTCAGTAGCTCCGGGATTGTCATCCAAATCATTCTCTTCAATGAGCTGACTTCAGTTCAAACTTGAGGTTACAGTATATATACACATTGTACTTACCTGCTGTATTCTTTTTTTATCGTATCAGGAACCCATTTCTTACAAACCTGGGAAGTGTGGTAATGTTGCCATGTGGTACACAACGACAACCATGGCCACCAACTCTGGTACCCAGGAGAGGTTGTAGAGGATGGGGTGGAGACAGTGACTATCAACTTTTTCCACAAAGTTGCAGTTAACTTGAACCTTCTATTTCTATTAGAAATAAATCTTTAGAACTACCCAGTATATACAGTGTAAAGAATGTAATGATTTCAGTACACCAAATAGATGTTAGTGCATGTCATACATTGTACGCTAGATTAATAATGTTTTTATTGACATTGTAAATGCAACTTGATAATATTGTATATAGCTACACTTATGATACATTTATTCAATCAAAACAAACATCTGCCATGTTTCTGCCATGTATTGTGCAAGTGTTGAGTTGTACTTTTGATGCAACATGTAACATCATGGCTCATCAAGCAAGTGATATATGTACCGGTATGTGACAGATTCATGCAATCTTACCGTTGACCTTGACCAAGTTGACCTTGTAATTAGGGCAATTAACATTCAATTTGATGACATTCTGTGGATGTAACATATTGTATCTATTACTTACAGAAGATAACATAATGCTGTACACTGTGGAAGTCTATGAAGTATGTTGCTTAGTGGACTAGTCTAGTACTATATTTACAACGCTATATCATGCATATATATATGACTTCGCGGTTACCCAAAATATTGACTTTTTGACCTAAATTTAATCCTTTATGGAAGAAGTACAGGTAAAATAACTGTTTTTATGTAAAAGAAGACTAATGGGTGTTGCTGTGTCTGAAATATTGGAAGACAGGTCTGTTCCCATCAAAGAATACAGGTGTGTGAACTTTGGAGGATTTTTCCCCCTCTAGGGGTCAAAGGTCACGCTGCCACCTGACAGATTTGTCGGGAAAAGCATATTTAGACCCGGCATATATACATAATAAAATGTCGTGGAAGTCTGGAACTCTGTGATGTGACTCAATGTAGTACATATTATCAATAAATAAGATAAAATAAGATTTTCACCATTTACTTACCTTTTAATCACCCTTCAAAAATGGTAATTTGTTCATTTTCTCAGATGATTTCACAATCTGGAGGTTAACGAGGTCATATTTTGGCAACTTCGTGGAGCCATATCTCAGGAACCGCTCAAGATATTGACCTCATTTAAAAAGCATTTTACTCACCTTGATAAGCTCTTCCAGAAACTGTAAGAATCATCTCTGTATTATGTATTTGAAATTTTGGTTGGAATACCTACTAACAGGGAGAGATGTAAGTACTGCTTCCTACACAGAACAGGAGATAGACATCATCTAACATCTGCCATCAACCGTAAAGATTTCTGTCCACATTTCTTATCTGTAGTATGCTAAAACCCTTGTAGAATGGCACTGAATATAAAACAACTTTTACGTTATAACTTTATAAAGATGGACTGCTGGTAAAACCCTAACTGATAGAGAAGATAAAGACTTGGTGGTTCATTTTAACCTTCTCTTGCTTGTTACATTAAAAGTTGTGCATTGTATAACATACAGCATTAATAATCAATAATACTACTACATACATAATGAATTGTCACTTTATATGACAATGTCAAACTGAGAGTGAGTGAGTGAGCGAGAGTGAGTGAGTATATGACACATCAAAACTGAGCCTACAAAATGCCTTGCATGTGGCTGATATCTAGACTATTACACTTGTAAAAACTAAGCTATGAAATGCCTTGCTGTGTCTGATTGCCAGGCTATAGAATACCTAAAAACTGAGCCTTATAAAATGCCTTGCTGTGTCTGATTGCCAGGCTATCAAATACGTCAAAACTGAGCCTACAAAATGCCTTGCCTGCGGCTGATATCTAGACTATTACACATGTCAAAATTGAGCCTATTAATGCCTTTCCTCTGGCTGATACCTAGGCTATTAAACATGTCAAAACTAAGCTATAAAATACCTTAGTGTGGCTGATTGCCAGGCTATAGAATACCTCAAAACTGAGGCTACAAAATGCCTAGCATATGGCTGATATCTAGGCTAAAACACATGTCAAAACTAAGCTATAACATACCTTAATGTGGCTGATTGCCAGGCTATAGAAAACCTCAAAACTGAGCCTACAAAATGCCTTGCCTATGGCTCATATCTAGGCTATACATGTCAAAACTTTGCCCTATATTATAGCTAGCCTGCGGCAGTGTGTTTTAATGTTACAGTAATGCATGATATCATCCCTACCAGACACAACCTTTATGGCCAGTGCCAGGATACTCCACATAAATTTTCCTCAACATTCAACCAGGGGCTTTTAGCTTTTACATGTACATGTATACACAGATAGCAGCAAGAATTCTTAATGCTAAAAGGTTACTCTTTTTTTACCTGAAGACATGGCTGACATTTTCCTTAAGATATACTTTCCATTTCATGTTCTAAGATCTTAATCCGAACTTGAGCCGTATGTTTGTAACTCTAAACCCAGTCGTAAAGTTTTGGAAGTGTATAAAGGAGAACTAACAACATTAACTAGTAACACCATATCCTTGAGGTATCTAAAAGTTATGAGGCTGATTTTAAGCAAGAGGTTTTTTCTCCGAGGCTGAAGACTTCTTAAATTCCGCCTAGGGAAACTAAGAAGGAAGGAGTTTTTCTTAGAGTTCAGAGATAAGGAACATTCTTAGATGTGCACTAGAAGCTTCTTATGGTAGAAGCTACATGCACAGTCTGTTTGAAAGTCAATTTCTAGGAATTATTAGCTGTGTAATTCATTTTTCTTGGAAGTGGAACAGTTACAAACCATATTTGTCTATCAATATATCACTCTTTCAGGAAATAAACTCAAAATGTCCTTGAATCTACAATTTGCAGAAAAAAATTGAGAAAGCATGAAAGAATGTAAAACGCGCAATTTTAAAAGTTAAAGAAAAATCAGGCCTGATATCACATATTGTTGAAAGAAAAAGATTTCTTCCCAAGAGTTCAGGCAAAATTTTTGGAACAAGCCACCATACTGCCAAATAAAGGCATGTGACCTTTGCCCTGTCCCTACCATTCCCAGCATGCAGTGTTCTCCATATGGAAGGTTTAGGTACAGAAAGGACAGAAGAAGTGACAGACACTGGGCGGCAGAATACCTCAGCATGCTCCCACGCTCGTTACGTTTCACTTCCAGCCTTATACTACCAAACCCAGCTGTTACCTCTGACAACTAACTTCCTAAAATGCAGAGAGAGGCGAGAACAGATCAGACCATTTCTGTCCCTTCTACCTAATTTGTGGAGAGAACTACATACCAAACCACATTACAGGAGACAAGACAAGTGTCTGGAACATCTCGGATATTTCAACTGCTGCACACAAGGGCAGAATCCTACCTATATCAACAACTTTCTGACTTTGTGAAATTGCAGGCTTAAAAAGTTCCTATCAAAGACAAGTTGGTTAATGCACTACAACCTTTTGTGCAATGGAAAGCTGTCTACAATGCTTTCTAGAGTATACCACAACATACAATCACCCCTTTTAAAGAATGGCATTAGCCAATCTGCCATACAATCTAATCATGTTATCAAAGATTGGACCATGCTATTCGTAAAAATAGGGGTGGTAAGAACAAAATTATAAAAGTTTCCTCATATCAAGCCATCCCATCCAAAAGTTAGGACAGTCATGATACAACAAAGTATAGAATGATTGTACCAATATTACATACATGGTCTGAGACTGGACTGTACCAACAGTGAGAAGAAAACAGGGGTGTGTACGTGGCTTACCTCTGCTCTGTCCTGTGGCTCTGTCCCTAAGCACGTTAAGCTGGTAGACTGGTCCAAACTCCTCAAACATCTGTCTCAGGTCCTTCTCGTCCATGGACCGCGGGATCTGGCCCACGAACATCTTTATTGTGTCCGTGTCCGGCTCGGTTGGCACAGTTGTGTTCATCTTGCTGCAAACGCAAAGAGAAAAACGCGTTAGGAAATTTGAACGAAAATCTTTGAGACACCTTCCATGATCATTAAGTTGTGTACATCTTGCTGCAAACAAACGCAAAGAGAAAAACGTGTTAGAAAATTTGAACAAAAATCTTTGAGAAACCTTCCACGAAATGCTTGACTAATCTTCTTGCTATAAAAGCAATGAAAAATAATACAGTTAGACATTTGAATGCATGTAATATCTTCACGAAATTTAAACTACAAAAAAAAAAAACCTTCACTGATCTAGTTGCGCTCATATTGCTGAAAATGCAAAGAAATGTTGACTGACTGAACGCTTATGATCATAATTACAGAATTTAAGCAAGAAGTAGACTGACTTCCTATTCCAAGGGAGTCCTTACCTACAGGAAAAATGATCACAGAAACCTTACGGCAATATTTCACCTTATACTCAAACCAAGCATTTCAAATGCGGTTCCTTCTGACGCCAGCAAACCTTACCCAAATATTTAACAAATAAAAAAAAAAATCCGTGAGCACATTTATACTGCTTAGCAAATTGCAACAAGCTCAATTTACCATTCCAGGATTGGAGTAATTAGCTCCGAGAGTTCTAACGATAATAATGGTCATTAACTCAACAAACCGTCCCTACAGAAACGAGGAAAATATTCCCGAGCTAATGGCGAGCACGTATAACTGTTGTACCCTGCATAGTGTCACCAGCGCAGCATTAATACACAGGCAGGCCTGGAAAAAACAATGTTGTGTTTCCTGTTTCCCGACCGACCCTAGAAAAAAACTGCCAACCCTATCCCTTTCTTTTATGGACCCCTGCAAGGGACATTAATTTTTTTAGCTGACCGACCTTTTCTAGCTCCATGATCTGACACCTGAGTGATGCAACGTTGTACAATTAGTTTTCCAACATTGACATTCTTTGGTAAACTGTTTTGTACCAATAGAGATTGCTTTAGGTCTAAGTAAAAGATAATCCCTACCTACCGACCCTAATTTTTTCATCACTGAAACAGGAAACACAACATTTTTCCCCAGGCCTGAGCTAGAGTTAATGTAGAGGCTGTGAGGCTGATAGGACCACATTACTACAGGGTGAGAAATGACATCACGGCCTGGTTCTGACAGCATGACTACCTCAGGAGGGTTATCTCTGCCTTCTGTGGGAGCTATCTCTGCCCTCATCTCACAGGAACACAGTATAAACACATCAGACCAGCCTACAGCAGGACTGCATACACAGGGGCCTGCATGCCCTTTTGCGTAAGACGTAATCAGGCCTTTTTAGTTTTCGTAATAGGTAGGCAGCCTCCCAAAAAATCAAGGTAATTCGTAATAGTACATTAGCCGCAAAGCGTAAAGTGTAACACACATAAGATCATGTGACCATACAATTGGGTCAGTCAAACTGAAGAAGGCTAAAATTCACTGCCTTATTACTCAAGGCCAGGGACACCAGGACTCAGTATAAGTCAATTCAAGCCTTATTGCTATAGTGTTAGATGTTTTGCATCTCTGAAAGCTTTCAAAAACCAAACTGTACGAACACAAGGAACCTAGCCTTGCTGTAGAACTCAAGAAAAATCCATATTCCTTACCAACTTGTACGTAAGACTTTAAGATTTCCTCCAGACCAGATGTATCTCATTAAGCCTGCTGAACCTTGAGGTAAGATTGAGTGATTTGTTACGTCTTAAGCCAGTGAAGGTCACAATGTCTTGGCCCCTTGCTGACATCTCCAGATGTCCAGGTTAAAATTAAAACTGAAGAATAACAGTAAAACTAACAAAGACTTCTGTAGTGTGAAACAACCTCCTAAATCACGTACAGCACTTTTGGAAAAGAAAAATCACAATTTTTGCAACATTTGCAACATATTTACTGTATGTATGAATGAATGAATGAATGAAACTTTATTTTCGTGTCGTGCGCTTTCCCGCGCCCAGCCCGTGTGGGCTTATACGACACCGATTGAGCATAAGTTAATACATAAACAAAAGAGAATCAAAGGTACAGATGACAGAATCCTAACAAAATATGAACACAAATAAAGGTAGGCTACATACAATAATGTACACTGTATGTACAACTACAATAAGCTCAATTTTTAAAGAAGAACAAAACCTGCGCTTGAAACTAAGAACAGAGCACTTGCTAGAGATGAAACTTTGACCAGAAACAGGTACGAATAATGTCCTGTCTTCTGTTGAAGAGACATAAACCCCAGTGATTGATCTGAACCCTCCTGACTGACAGACTGGGGCATGTTTCCTGACCAGGAGATCTGCCCTGGCCTTTCTACTGGAAATGTCACACGTTATTTCTGACTTCTCCTGTAGCCTGACATTATCATCTTACCTGGGAACACCTGTTATAATACCTGTACAGGTGTGTTTGTTTGAAAAATCAACATCGTTTTTGGTTAACTACAAATATATGAATTCTTTCTTTGGTGATGCTCAAATTTTACGCTTTGGCAATTTATTTAAATTAAATTTTCTACTTAACTACAATAGGGAAATTGTTACTCAGGCAACTGGATAGATTTTGAAGATAACAAGTTGCTTGAGTAAAAATTTCCTTGTGTATCTCACTACCTAGATGTCTAACCTTCATCGACGTACAACAAATACAAGAGACATTAGGCCATGGTGTAACGTCCCTTCCTAAGGACTACATGTGACCTTTTCCAGTAGCGCGCATGTCAAATTATTTATTGAACATCGCTGTAAATTCCACAGTGCACTAATCAAGCTATGGTTTACTGTATAATGTACAGCATACATAATAAAATTAACTATGGGCAGTTCCACTGGTTTGCAAAATAACTGGATTTGGTATACAGTTTTTTCATGGTTTCTTTTAGCCTGGACACCACCCTATATGCATGCCGGGACTTCCATACTCGATCCGTAAGAAATATGTTTTAGGGAGCGAGTATAGGATCCCTGGCATACAAATGGGATGGCACCCAGGCTAGGTTTCTCTGCTATGAAGGACAAAACATAAGCAGACCCACACATTTTTTTGTGGTCGCATTATTCTTGCAATTACCAATCCTGTCTATAGCTGTCAACTTTCTGCTGTTACAGTGTTAGCATTTTGTTCCAAAGCGGTCACTATACTATAGATGGGTATACATCAAAAATACCATAGCGTAATTCACGTTTTAATCTTCAAGTTGTCACCATAACTAAGTCTTGAAGCCTTCCCAGTCCTGAACATTACGTTTCCCATCCTTCACTCCCGATAGTGGCCTTGCACGGACGGACTATTCCATCTCTGGTCAGCCTTTATTTCTCCTTAATTCAATTCTGTCAGGCTTCTCTTCTGCACTGATAAATCCTATCATCAAATCGATTCAACATCAAGCAGAGGGCATTTAAGGACACAAAAAATCTATTTGATCAGACATTATAATGAAAAACAATGCTGCTAATGTTCAATCAAGCACAGAGGATAAATTTCGATCAGACTTAACAACATGAAACTGCTGGTAATGTTCAATCAAACGTAGAGTATACATTACAGCTTGATTCTAACCAGGAAGTCTTCACTGTTCAACCAATCAGCTCGCAGTACGAGGGTCGAATCGGGTCAATGTTTGTCTGAAGTTGAGTTAAAAACACATTGTGGTCATCAAACAAGTACAGATCATGACTTCTGTTGAAACAGACTGTTTCATGTTGCTTTACACAAGGTTCTCAAGTATCCTGTAGTGTTACAGAATCCAATTGGAAAAATTAGCTACAGAAAACAGAGATTGGTCTTCAGTAATGCAGTACAGATTCAGGATTATTTGAAGAAAGCGATCAAAAATTTAAAAAAAACAGAAATCTGCATTAATTGCCATATCTAACCAACTGTCTAATTAGCAAATGATGAACAATTACACATAATTAAGCTGCATATAAATCAACCACACTGACAGGTAGGAAGTTGGGTAACCTAAATTTTCCCAAAATTTGCCCAACGTACAACCAAAGCTGGATATATATTTCTAACCCTACATAAGTTGCACTGTACAAACCTGTGTGCTCACCTGTAGTGTAGCATATCTAAACACACACCTGACATACTCAGGTACTGCCAACGTCAGGGAGACAATACACAGGTAAATAACCACACAGGTGAGACTGCACAGGTACTGTGTACCAAACACCTTTACCTGTACCTGGAAAATTAGTTATGTACAGGTAAGGACCTCAACATCTGTGCATGAACAAGCTACAACACTAGAGAACACCCTAATGTTTGTGGTAAACACATTTTCAGCCCCTTAACTAAACCACAGCTCTATCTACATCTGTATCTGTATAGCCGGTATAACCGCCTTTCCACGTAACACACCAGCTTCACAGGCACGCGGCGCGGCGGCAGCTGCCTATATTACACCGATCGACTTGTTACACCTAACCCATTAACTTCTAGCTCTAGACATTGTTTAGAGCTTTAGTTTTAATGCCTGCTGTAACCACAGTACAGGTAGTCTTATCACTCTTTACTTTCCTGCAAGAAACCTCTAAATGTTAATGTTGTGTTCCTGAAGACTGTGCCTTTCCCAGCTCCAGTTGTTTAGTTGTTCTGTGCCTCTCAAGTTATCAGAATGGACGCCATGTTTACGTCAGACCAGGTCTGTTTGGTTCCCTCTGTCCTGGAAACTTCACCGTCAGGACTTCAGTATACACAAGTGTTTTACAGAGTGCGGCTGACATAGTTCAGATGTACAAACAACAAGTTAGCTTGATACAATTCAGACTACAACTTACAAGTAAAACAATGCTTAAAGTGCTTCTTTTATGCCACTCAGTACTAGTTTGTTTCCCCTAACTTCAAACATTCAATCTCCAAAGTTATGAGTCTTTTTAAGCTGTCTAAGCATATTGAGCTACGTTGTATATCTTTACTGTGGGGGCCTGCATGCCTTTTTTCGTAAGGCGTAATCAGACCTTTTTAGTCTTCGTAATCTGTAGGCAGCCTCCCCCAAAATCAACGTAAATCATAATCAGTACATTAGCCGCAAAGCATAAAGTTGTAATCAGCTCTGAGACTTAAACGTGATTCGTAATCGGTGGCGAAAATTTTGCGCAATTCGTAATCAGTACCCCCCCATGCAGACCCTCTGCTATCTTCCCATCCTTTAGTTTTACCATTAAGAAATAGCTCCAGTATGTATCAGTTCATCCCATCTGTATCTGCCTACATGTAGTATTACTTAGATCTCATGCTAACAGAACCAGCCTCACCAATATATGGCCGTCTTCCAGATTAACAGGGTAAGAAATATCTGAGGAGGCTGCCAGAAATGTATCAAGTATTATCAGGAGACTTAAAGGAATGGGGCCAAGATGCACAGCTAAGACATGGCCCAGCTGTTGTTTTTCTTATGAAGAAACTTGACATGCACCAATGTTATCTGTAAAAACTGTGGGAGAAAAACTCACAAAATATCAGAGTTTTTACCATATTTATTTACCTGTTTATTTCTTTTATCTGGAAGATATCTTGGTATAACATCACGATTGACATGTTAATTTTCAAAGGAATCCAGGATATACAAATTGGTAGGAGTAATTCAGGACAGATTTTTCAGAATGTAACCAACTAAAAAAAATAAAACTTGCAGTGAATCCTACAGTGTAAGAGTCTTACAATTGATAGCTAAGGCAAATTACACTTTTACAGGCAATTAATTTATACATGACCATCCTAGGGGAATGAGGGCTCTACCATTTCAAAACCTCAGAGCTGCAATTTTTGTATACACACCGATCCCTATCCGACCCCCTTGCGTCTGTTAGTATAAAATTGTTCTTGGTCTTCTTTTCACAATAAAAAAATCTGAGCAGATCTAGTCTAGCCCCTCTTACATAAAAATAATAATATAACACCCCTCCTAACCTTGTCTAAATGGAGCAGTCCTACTAGCCAAAGTTCTTCCTATACTTTACAGTAAATACCTGTACTTTTGCAGTGTTTTTATTTTGGGGTAAGACAGAAAAAATGAAATTTTTCCTGTGTTTCGAATTGGTAATTGAAACAAATTCTGTAAAACAGTAGGAATACACTGGAAACATATTCTAGGTAAAGAGGTCGCTACGAAAACTGAAAATACAAAAACCATGGCAAAAATTTGAAGATACACAGTACCTATCTCCCCCCCTGGACCCTCCCCTGGTCAGACTTGAGGTTTGTATACATTCTTCAGCTCTATAAATACACAGTGTGGCAGGGGAACATTCCAGGCACAATGACAAAGTCCAGGGGGAGGAGAGACAGATTAAGATAGGGCTACAGTCTAAACTAACACACCCCCCCCCCCTTAACAATGTGCTGATCTAGGCAGAACAAGATATGGTACAGGGGAACTTGGTTAAACAAGAACAAAGGGTTCTTAAATTTAAACTTAGAATTTAAAAGAAAATGTACAACATGGTACTTGATACATTGACAAAGTTTCCTTTTGACTACATCAATTTAAAGCCAAACTTCATTGTTTTTTTCCTCTTAGTCTTAGAATCATATTAAAAAGGTTACTATTGTCAATTCAAAACATTAAGTTATCCTAGAGATCTGCAAATCCACACTGTCTTTGAATTTGTGAAAAAGAATTTAAAAATTCATTGTTTCTGGCACAGAAAATGCTTCTGTAAACTGTAACAGTTTATATAAAGTAGCAAACCAGTTGGCTACACTTTTCCAAACAGTTACTTTAAATCAATATTGTTGTGAAGTTGGACACAACGCGGGGATGTTTACTGTGTCAACACACCTCATGCCGCAGGTGACGTCACCTTTCACTTACAGGTAAATCTAGTCACCTGCTCCAGTAGACATCAAAGGCTGAACACCTGAAGTGGACAGGTGTGTTTACAGGTGGACAGGTAGCAGGTGTGTTCTCCGGATCTAAGGATTATTGATCCTATCTTACAGTAAATACTGGAATTCACTTTATGTTCACGGTAGCAAAATTTCACAGTCTGAGAAAAGTGGACATGTTCACGGAAATATATATTCACGGTGGCGACAGGTGCAGGAAAAAGAAAGTCCAGGAATTATTTTCTAACTGTAATGATAAGTTCATGCTTCAGTGAAAACAGTGAACATAAAAGTACAATTATAAAATCAGGAATTACAATACTTCTCATATGTAATGTATGAAACAATAGGTTTTCAAAATGTCACAAGAAATTGAGAAAGTATCAGTTTGCAAAACTTATAAAACAACATGATCAAATTCACAATTTATCCATGCATTGGTGCAAAAAATAGTTATGGAAGGACCAATTCAAAAATGTTCAAAGAAATTTCCCAGAAAAACAGCTGAAGTTTTTCTCTATCCAACATCTCCAGCCTCCATTAAGGGGTTACTGAGGTCAGCTATTCTGGAGATAAGTTACACAAACAACTTCAACTGTTAACTAGCAAGAAACCATCTGCCATATAAAAAAAACTTTCGACGCCATCAAAAATGAGAAGGGGTCCTTTCAGCTATGAGTGGTTCAAACCTTACAGTCTGGTCTCAGGTTTGACATCTTGAAGAGGTGATAGTCACCTGTTGTGCCAATCATTCCACAAATGTGGTAAATCTCACTAAATGAACAGAAAAAGATTTTAAAAATCATTTTTGTCTTGGACTCATGAAACTGTACTGTGTACATCAACAAAAAAAAACTAAATATACATGTACATATACAAACAACTGCCTTGTGTGTTTAATACTTAGTATTTTGTAGGAATTCCAGTAAAATCTATACCAGCCCATCCCAGACTGTGCCACCT
The DNA here is from genome assembly GCF_001625305.1 of Branchiostoma belcheri. Taxonomy (NCBI): domain Eukaryota; kingdom Metazoa; phylum Chordata; class Leptocardii; order Amphioxiformes; family Branchiostomatidae; genus Branchiostoma; species Branchiostoma belcheri. Next base: position 537,166 of record NW_017802436.1, on the reverse strand, counting down.
GTCAGAATGAATTGGTGGAAATTTATAAGGGTACAATCAGATGTCAATACACATAATGGAGCGTGACCAATCTAACCAGGCTGGTTCTGAAGCATGATTTGTTCCCGTTATGTGTGACTGCCTGTGACAATGGTCTGGTCTGGGACAGAATAACCAGCTTCTTTTCATAACAATCACCACACTTAGTGTTAGGTAAAATTGTCACTCCAATGTAAGTAAACTAGCAAAGACAATAGGGACTTCACACTTTTGGGGAGCATTTTGGAACATTTTTTAAGTACTGATCTTTTTGTGTGGCTACTGGTGAATGTTCAATATGTATAAGTTTTGTCTTCAAAAATGCACAACTACACTCCTGTATGCATTTTGTATGATGCTTCTCAGACAATGCATTACCTAATGACTTCTCCAGAGTCGGTAGACAACATTAGAAAGTGACTGCCGTGTCATGTTACCACCTGTGTTCACCTGTGTGTAACTCACCTGTACCTGGATCTGTGACACACCTGCCATTGTCTCACCTGGACATGTCAACAATGGGGGACCATCAAACCCTGACACTGAACAGGGTTTATAAACATGCCCTTTCTTCTAAACACTTTCAACATGCTAATTTCTGTGTAACTTACACTGTAAGCTGACTGCTTAGCCCAGGAAAAACCCTCAAGCTCAACTGTGCACAATATATTTATCTCAGCTGTCTGACTCGTTCTTTCTTTCTGGGATAAAAAAGATACTGTCAACTGAACAAATAGCTTCCTTTCCAAAAAAAAAATAAAATAGTAAAGGTAGAACATATTCTTTTGTCATAAATACCACATGGCAAAAATGTGGAGGTTTTAATCACAGAAAAGGTGGTATGGTTCTTCTAAAACAGAGGACAGACTACAAAGAAAACTTCCAACATCAGAAATATTTCAACTTCTACCACTAGTACTATTCTTTCATTTAGGGATAAAGAAATACTGTCAACTGTACGATTGGCTGAAACGGACTCTTGGCTCACAAATAAAATGGTACAGGTAGAACTGTTTTGGAAAAAGTAAATTTCCCCTAAAACAAACACAGGATACACTAACAACTCACAGTCTCGCAACCAATCAAAAAGACCAGTTGCGTGCAAATCTAGGAAAGGGACTCTACAGGATAGGTCGGGATTCGAACCCCCGACCACTGAAGTCCATTGTTCTCCCACCACAGCTGTAGCCCCAGATAAGAACAGTTTCCTGGCCTCCAGTTCCTGTCCAGATCTCTTACAAGTCAGCCGATTCCATCCCTGATAGTTACTGGAGATATTCAAGCGGCAAACTGTACTCTCTAGCGGACCAACTCCCTCGACATGTTACTGTAATTCTTGATTTGATAACGGTCACTTAATTATAGCGGTTTTAGCGGTCACTATTCCACCGCTAAATTTTCATGATCGCAACTTTTTTTACCACTTCAGCCCCCCTCCCTCTTGCCCCAAGCTCGTTACGGTACGATCGCAATCACGCTTCATTTCTTGACTACAACATGCACACAACGCACAGTACTAGTGCTTCACATAGGAACAAGCAAAACACTGATGTGCTTCCAGAAATAAGATATTTATTAAACATAAAGTAGTTCATATTTTTAACAAGTATGCAGTGCTAAGCAAACCACGGTAAAAAAAAATCTTGTGAACATGCACAAGCACATGTGACGCAGTGACGCTTTGGAATTTCCCAGCTTATCTACACTTGGGTATTTATAAATATTTAGCGTATACTTTGATTTAGAAGTTTCTTCATAAATTTACAGAAACGATAGCCGTTCATTTTGTGCTAGTACGGGACAATATCGAAAAAAATGAGACGAGTTACAAAATTCAGCGTCGCCCAAGCGTGCAGACAACAACAAACAAAATGGCGGCCCGGCGGCCAACTTCAGAAACGAGTTACAAACTACGAGAAATGCGGCATAAATCTGCTTAATTTCGAGGTAGAAATCTAGGTAGAAATACAATCAAATGTTAAGCGTCATTTGTACTACAAAATGTAAAAGCGTTAATAGCGTGCTACGACTAAGACGAATCGAAAATTCGGGAACCAAGCGCCGAGTGAAAAAAATGGCGTCACAAGTTTTTCGAAAATTGCGAGTCAACTTTTGCGGCAAAAAATACGATTAAACGTTACTGTTTAAAGGCTATAGTGTCTGTAGAACTTTCTCGAGGGCGTCATGGATTCCATTACGCTCCAATCCTAGGTCGAAGACGCCAGGTTTCGCTGTAAGCTCGTCTGCGGCGCCGGACATGTAGCGGCGTGCAGCGGCATGGAGCTTGGGGCGGCGGTGCCGCACGCAACACAAGCGTGCGTAATTACGAACTTTCTGAAGTCACCGCGCCGCTACAGTACTTTGTAGTATTATTTACTTCCAGACACCATCGGCGTGCCTGTTTTGTTTTTCTTTGTAAAAATCGATTTTCGCTGGCGTAAACTGTTCTTTTTTTTTATTTTACTTAAAAAAAAAGGCCAGCGTTTTAATGTATTTTTTTACACACATCAGCCATGTTCACACCGCTATAATTAAGTGACGTGAGGTTGTCCATTTTTCGCCGACCGCTATAATTTCCAACCGCATTTTTAAATGGATTTACAGTATCAGCTGCATTCCATGATAGGACTATTCAAGCTTGTGATATATGTAATGCAGAACGGCAGAAATACAGGCAGATATCGATTATGCAAATGAAGACTCAATTTGCATAATTAACGAGAAAATGTTATA
>NW_017802436.1:453833-534395 GCF_001625305.1 Branchiostoma belcheri | reverse complement strand
TACAGTACTTTGTAAATTATTTACTTCCAGACACCACCGGCATGCCTGTTTTGTTTTTTCTTTGTAAAAATCGATTTTCGCTGGCGTAAACTGCTTTTTTTTATTTTCTTAAAAAAAAAGGCCAGCGTTTTAATGTATTTTTTTTACACACATCAGCCATGTTCACACCGCTATAATTAAGTGACGTGAGGTTGTCCATTTTTCGCCGACCGCTATAATTTCCAACCGCATTTTTAAATGGATTTACAGTATCTCTCTATTTGGCTGATTTCTACTCTTTCCAGCCTCCTCCTGAAGCCTGGTAGAGGCTACTTCAAGATCACTAGCAAGTCAGCAGCAAAACTGTTTCAACACTGATACTGGAGATATTCAAATGTTTGCAGTGGCTTCATTTTCTTCATTTTTGCCGTGAAATCTTAACATGAAATCCTAATAAACATGGGTTTTCTATTTATACTGCATTGCAAAAACTGTAAAAATCTCCTTATCCCTTCTACAAAAAGTTTAAATCCCCACGAAAATAAATTTTCAGTACTTAACAATACACATTTACACGGTCACCAAAAAGGAAACAAATTTGCAGCATTTTTTTTTTAAATATCAAATCATGATTATTGCTGTCTACTTTAATTTTTACTCAAACTGGCTGGTTCATACAGTTGTAATTTATCATTGAATCACAAGATGGGAAAAATATAACGAACAAAATATATCAAAGACCCAAATTCAACTACGATTTCTGTGCTACCAACTATTAAAATCCAGCTCAGAATAAATATCGTCTTCACTTCAAATTTGACTCAGACCTACTGTATCTGAGGCCTGGTGAAAAATGTCCTGAAGTTTCCATGTTAGATATGTAGAACAGAGACGTGTGCTATAACTCACCTCATCTCACCCTGGGGGAGACAAATTAACAAACATTACCCCGTTACTATGGCAACAGAGCTGACTACAGTCCACCTGGAGGACTTTAGGTGACATCTTGAATTCATCACCACACAGAAATCCATGTACGCCCTGGGGAGGACTACTCTGCTGGGAACATCAATACAACATCCTACAACCCTGTACCTCCCTCTCTGCTTACAAAAACTCAACAATTCAGACCTGGAGGAGCATTTCTGATATTCTAGTTCAGAAAAACATCAACAAAATGGCTGATTTTGCTTCTAGTACAACAGAGAATGCAATCTCAAACCAAAAATACTAAAATATATTTCTCTATTACAAAAAGCATATTGTCAAGATCAAGATATACCCAGCAAAAAGATGGGTACATAAATTCTTCATTTGGAATATCCTTGTTGATGAAAACAACAACAAAATGCCTGCTTATTATTCTTATTCTTAAATAGTGAAATAATTAGCCAATATTTTTCCCCAATCCAAAACCATACAGACTAAAATACTACTATGATATACCCTGGCAAAATATTTTTGGCATTTTTTTTACTGTTGTTTATCCTAGAAGCTGCAACCCTTCTCTGTTCTTGGAAATAAAGACCCAACATTTCATATCCCTGATTTTCATATACTAATATAGATTCAGAAAAACAGAGACCAAACCTTTGTATAGGGCTGTAGTCACTCATATCTGCGCACGGAGAAAAAACATCAGTACAAATAGCTGCCAGTCACGTTGGGTTTGACGTACACGATTGAATTATCCTTCCTTATCTAAATCATCCCCTCCCCCGGGCCTGTTCTTGCGTACAGTAAGTAAGCGCACAATTATATCCTAAAAACAGGCTAGCCAGGGTCAGCGCTCAAAATCAATTACAAAACACGTCAGAAATCAGCCCGCATCAAGAAACTACAAAGCCCAACAGCTGGGTTTGGATCAAGCTCAATTTCTTCCCCCACCTTTTCAATCATAACAAGAGTAAACAAAGATCCCCCTCCTTCCCTCCTTGAGGCTAGGCTAAGACATCTTACGCCTTGTGTGATTACGGAGATGCACAGAGAGCTCACACACAGACCTGTTGCTGTTGGTAGACATGTTGCAATGTCCTGTCATGTAGGAGGAAAGACGGCATCACATTCGCACACCGACTGAGCACTACTCCGGCACACACAAAAGGCCAGACTGCGTCATATCAAGCCTTATGGATATTCACAGAATAAGGGCATGACTAAAAACCCTGGAAAGGCCCAGCTTTGTAATTTCACAGTAAGCAAAATATCCATATACAGGACTTAGAAACAGGACCCTTCGTTTTTGGACAAAGAAAAAAATGAATCCGTCAACAAAAGATCTGACGCTGCCTCAGGGTAGCAGACAATTTCACGAGTTTATTTGGGTAGAAAAAAAAAAAGAAGAAAATTGCATGCATACCATGTATGAAGGTATAAAATTTCAGGAATACAAATTATCTGATCATGTATGCAGTAACATTACATTACAGTATTTTACACATTAGGATTTGCTCTATTGTATACCTAGTCCTTTTCCTGCATCACATCCTAACTCAGCCTACATCAATGGCAAGAAAAATTGGGTTTCCCACTGGAAATCATAAATCAATATGTGTAATCATGTCTGCTTTAAACACAGCTAATAAATGGCCTGAACAACAGGGGACCGGCATTGGACTGCACACAATTGCTTCCAGCCATTTCATTAACACAAGGGACAAAAACGCTCAATGGACCAGACCTATTCAGGTGCAACGACCTCACAAAATCCGCAATAACCGTGAAATATAAACAACTACAATGGCCGGGACTATTGTAACCTCTTGTTGCAGTACCTGGCAATGAGGTATGACTTCTGAAGCCTTTTTGGGGGGACATGGAGCGTCGAGAATTGAATACCAGCGAAACTAAAGGCAGGGGTTTCCCCTAAAGGTGGTTCTCTAAATGGTTGTGTGCAACAGGTGATACCAGGCAGCACACCAAAAATGGTGCTCACACCACTGGCAAGTAGGGAATTAGCACAAATACTTTCCATGGAATTTTAGAAAGCCGTTTAGTCACCCAGAACCTGAAGCTAGTGGTTCTCCAGTTTATCTAAACAGACTCCTGTATCTAACCAAATAAACTGGGCCCAGTGTGCTGCATTTTTGCCCAGCCTAGTTAAGGTGACCCCAGGCTGGTCCATAGGGGATCACATACAGCCACCTTCCCTGCAGCTGTGGTACTAGGCAGGCAGACTGATTATTCCACCAAATGTGCGCGGACCAAATAATTTCTCTCTCCTGCCGTTCTCAATCCCGCTACTCAGCGATGCAAATTCGCGCCTATCTCCCATCTGCGGGCGATGCAAATCTAATAGTGCCTGAAAGCTATTCGCAGAAAATCAAATAGAACCTGACAAATTTCATATTCAGGGGTGGAAAACAAGGGCGGATATATGTATGGGCATACGCAGCTACCAAGCAGAGACGCCACAACCGAACGCAGCTGGCCAGGCTCTCTGAAACTGAATATTCCCCATATCTGAAGTGTTCATTCATATCATATTTAGTACAACAGTGGTGCGTCCTGTAGACAATCGCACACACTACTGACACAACAGACAGGCAGGATATCCACTAACACTAGCGGCTGGCAACAGGATACAGCACAGAAATCTGCCGCATGTTTCCCACAGATTACACTGACGTCAGGGACAGATAGCACACCAGACGTTCTGATACACAATATCCCGAAAGAAGGAGCGGCAGAAATTTTGTTGTTTTCGTATTTCGATGTCCGCCCTTGGCAAGGGTTTTTTCCAGTGCGGGGTTGGAAGCCGTATGCCCGTCGAAGTCGGGCTCAGAAAGGCCCCTAGAAAAGGTCGAAACGCCCCGAAACTCCCCTGAAACGTTCTCCAAAATTTGCCAAGATGGACGGCCTGGCTAACGGTTAGATTTTTGGTAAATTGGGGAGAGAATCGTAGAAAACGTAGCGATGTTTGAGGGATAGTTTATACTCACTCCATACTGGCGATAGTAGTGGCGACCGACATCGTTCCCATGTGAAAGCTGTCCTCCGAAACACACGTCTGAAAACCGGGGAAAATATACGTGACCGAGTACTAGGCAAGCTGGACCAGATCCTGTCAGCACACACGGCCCCCAAGACAGCCGAAATGTCTAAGATTTCAGACTAGAAGGAGACTACCATATGGTGAAGTGCGCCCGCCGTATTAGGTTTGGGTACCGGAAGAACCAATGGCCACGGCCCCCTGTGACTTCTCAGTGACGAAATAAACTTTCCTTTCCCGAGAATTTACCTTATGAGTAAACACCCCAGGGAATAGGGATAATGCTAATCAGGGAATACATAATGCAGGAATTCCTGGGGGTTTACAGCGAAACAGCAAAAATATGCAAAACCGTGACATTTTACGACGTGTTCTTATCCGAGCGCCGCATGACACGAACCAGATGTGCTCGGAGAAAAAACCCACTTCGCCTAAAAAACCTCGAGCGTAATTCCCAGGACTTCAGCGCAAAAAGTCACCTGTAAATTTCGTGAAGTGCCTGGTACATCATGTCTACATAAGGTGTGCAGTACGTCGGCCACCAGGACCGACCCGGAGAACGTAATATACTGTAGAAAAGCCACCCACCTTCTGTCCAAAGTCACACAAAAATAACCACAAACAAAATGGCGGACCTTGGGATTGCTGCACGTGTGCGCCACTGGCACTGAATTTATAGGGATGACCTTAAAATTTTATTAACAAAAACATCCAAATTATTCCATAAAATTCAGACAATTATATAGCAGACATTATCTTTAGTAAAAATATAACTTAAGAAAGGTTTTTCTTACATATAGTGTTTGAATTATACATTATATTCAATTTTATTCAACCTCATTTCAAGAAACACCCCCACAATTTTAATGTGATGGCCTAGTTTCCCAAACGTTCGTCGCCGAACTTTCCCGACATTTTTAAAGTGACAGTAAAAGTTGTGTCAGGTCGGGAGAAAGTCTCCCACAGGACGCACGACAAAGTCCGACAAAACAAACACACGGCCCGACTCTGTACGACTGGTTCTCAGTCTTGGCTCAGAACGTCCTTTTCTTCGGGAATCTCCGCCCCCTTTCGGACGGACTCGGAACCAAGATGGCGACCCCCATGGCCCTGAATATTTGTAGTCTGCCTTCCGATCCGCTTTTGCACGTATTATCTTACCTCAACTACGATGACTTATGCAGGTAAGACACTAGAAACATTGCTGCGATTTTTGGAACAGGATAGAAGCACGAAGTCGGCTCCAAACATTGCAAAAAAGGGGCGACAACGTCCGTATGTGGCGAGGGGAGGGGCGGAGTCGGCCATGGGAAAATACTTCCCGAACAGCTGAAGACACGGGAGTCAAAACGGCTGTCAAAAATTCAAACTCATGGGAAAATCTGGCGTACAAGTGTTTCTTTGTGATGCAGGGGTGACAGGGAAGCACAAAACGGCTCAATTTTGAGCTGTCAGTGCGCGGAAAAGGTTGTATTTGTTAAGAGTTCACAGGCAAACATTGACCGATTTTATCCGTCTATAAATAGTCTTCAGTAGCCACGGTTCAAAGCAAGTCAAGTGGACAATGCAGGCGTCAACATTTAATACTCAGGGGTCAGCCGAGCAGAAATTTGGAGGCAGATGTCAAAAGGCTGGCCCTGCGCAGAGTCAAAATATGAAGTAAAAACACAACACTGTGACCTGTGCATACTGTAGTTTTGCATATTGCCATTTCAATAATATAAAAAAAATGCATCTAACACAAACATATCGACAGAGTAATCAAAGACAAGCCATTTCTTGGGAAATTTTGCTGTTGAATAAAAAAATTCTGAACTAAAAAAAAATGTCTATACGCTATGAGTATCCCTTTCCCCAAAAAATAGATTTTTTTTTGTGGAACATTGTCCCTGCAATTTAACAAGAAAAAAAATAGTAGAAGTAGTGTATTAAGTAGTTGAGAAAGATTACAAACACGTAAGTTTCTATTGTACTATTTTGCAAACTAAGAGATAGACTGATCAGAAACATTTTGAGACAGTCTAAAACCACAATGTTTTAATCACAAAAACATGCAGAAATACACCCAGGTACCACTTGAATATCTGCCTTTTAGTCAGACCAACTTTTAAAACCAAGTGACCATAACCTACACAGCTTCAACAGACTCCTGTGCCTTTATAAGTTGGTTCAATAGCACCTGTGCACTTTGTTGATACTTAAAGACCAAGAACATGTTCAGAGTCTTTAGACTACAGGTTTCACAGGTATTGTGGACAGGTAAAAGCTCTTGCCAAGGTCACTTGACTAGGCACTTTTTCTGCAATGCTATACTCAGGTTTCACATGCAAGTATGCAAACAGTATGCTAGCTTATTAGAGCCTTTGCTCTATAATTCTGTATCAGTACAGTTTCTTTGTGCTATACAAAGCTGTAAAATGTTCAATAGTTAGTTTTGATATACTGCTTCAAGAATTTCTGAGACAGGGATTTCTTTTTACACAACCGGTAAATTCTCACCTTGCTGACATTTCGGTGTCTGTCAGACACCTTCTTCAGAGCTTCTGACTGGAGTACTGCATCTTGCCGCAATATGTAGTCGATGTAGGTGGCGCTTTTTGGCGGTCAGCAAAGTGAGAATGTACCGGTTGTGTAAAAGGAAATCCCTGTCTCCTAAGTTCCACCAACCTGATGAAATTATTTTTGGATTCATGTATTTCTGTCTCCCTTAAATGTACCTGTAAAAAAAATGAATGGTTAGTGCAAGTGAAAGTTGCTGGTACTACAGGTGTTTTTCCTTAGATTTACCTGTAAGAAACTAAAGGGAAAGGGTGGGAGAAAGTTGGTGTTCTGTTTTCCTCAGATTTAGCTGTACCTGTAAGAGACTAAAGGGTTCTTGTGAGTGAAAGTTACTGTTACTACAGGTGTTTTTCCTTAGATGTATGACACTGAAGGGAAAGTGTGAGAAAAAGTTGTTGTTCTGTTTTCCTCAGGTGTAGTTGTACCTGTAAGAGGCTGAAGGAGTTGGCAGGTGAAGATGAGCTGTGGAAGAGACAGAGTTCTATCTGGTGGCTGTCAACAAGGTACATGTACAAAGTTAAGTCTACACTAGGTTGTACTACAACCTAGTGTGGACTTAACTTTGTTTGTTTCACATAACCATCAACTTTAGGGCCTTAATCCATAACACAACAGTTTTGTACAGTAAGTACAAGCTGTTTGAGACTGGACTGTAAGGTTTGATCCACTCACACTGGGATGGATCCTTACACTTTTCAATCTATCTTTCTTTCCTTCTTTCTTTCTATCTCAAACCAGAACCTTTAGATTCTAAGTCTACCACCCAAACCACAATACAAACTTGTCACGTTAACAGAAGTATATTATACTCTAAAAATGTACATGTATACTGTACTTAAAGATGATAATTTGATGGCAAACATCACGACGAAACATTTGTTTCCTTACCTCCTGCAGTTGTTCGAGTCCTACTTGGAGGAGACACTTCAAGGAACAGTTTAAGAGTCTTGGGAGGTACATCAAGTCTTACCGAGTCCTGTACAAGACGTGGGCTCAACTTGAGACGTTCCTTTCTGAACGCTGCCCAAGACTTCTTACCTCCATCAAGGGTCAGACTTCTTTTTTTGTTTGTTTGTTTATTTCTTTGTTTGGACCGTAGGTAGTTCCACGAACCTTGTACATTATTTGTATAAACCTGTATATTTGTGTACTGGAGTTACAAGCAAGCTGTCTAGTCATGCCCCCTAGTGAGCAGATCTGGTACAGCAGGAAACCATGCAGAATGTCATTTACATTTCAAATGATTTCTGGATGAGTTTGGGTTGTGTTGTTTTTACATGTTTGTTTTAACGTCGTCTACAGTTTAAGTATGACAGTTAAAGCTATCATAGTTTTTATCAGAAGGGTTTTTAATGTGTTTTCCTTGTCTCCCCAGCCGGAGCCACAGAGCGAGAGTTGGATGAGATAGAGGTGAAGATCCGTTACCCGCTGCCGAGAGACGTGAGGTGTTCCTACAGGATACACAACGGACAGAAACTGGTCGGGCCGGGGTAGGTGCAGTGCCGCTGGCTGGTGCTAGGGGGAGCATAGAAAGTAGTGTTGAATAAACACATTGTGGTGTCGTAGAGATTTGACTACACCGTTTCGCTGTAATTCACTTAATGTTCACGGTAGAAAAATTTCATGGTCTGAGAAAAATGGACAAGTTCACAGAACTACTTAGTATATATTCATGATGGCGACAGGTGCAGGAAAAAGAAAGGAAAAACTGTAATGATAAGTTCACTATACAAAAGCGATGGTGAAAACAGTGAACATAAAAGTACCATGAAAAAATAAGAAATTACAGCATTATGGTGTTGTAGAGGTTTGACTTTAGCCAGGCTAATTTGACTTGTGTTTCGAAACCAAACAGTGAACTATGTTATACGTTTTTCTGAGGTACAATGTGCTTTTTTCTGATGTGCAAAGGACTCATGAAGGCTGTTAAGAAGCCAAGTTACTCAGTACTGTACTACAGTATATTTGAAAAGCCAATTTGCCAGCATATTTTGTTCAATTACACAGCCTTTCCGATTTAGAGGCTACCATAATGGATACAAACACAGTGATATTTAACCAATAAGGAGTGAACTTTATATGTAGTACATTGTACATTTACTTGTGAAATTTCCCTTATATATCATGCCCGTAGCCAGGGGGGGTTCGGGGGTTCGGAAGAACCCCCCCACAAGGCTCAAAGGTCCACTTTTTGGTCCACTTTTTATGTAAAGGTCCACTTTTTGGTCCACATTTTATGTAAAGGTCCACTTTTTTGGTCCACATTTTATGTAGAAAAACTGCTCCCTTTGTCATTGAATAAAAATCTATCTCTGATTTTTTCTTGGAAATCCTCTTGAAAATGCACGAAATGCCATTTTAGAAGGTTTATTTTTCAAAATTTTCCGGGGGAGCATGCCCCCGGACCCCCTTAGGAACCTCGCGCCTTCGGCGCTCGCCTCGCGCCTACGGCGCTCGAGGTCCCCTCAAGCAGTGGGAAGAACCCCCCCATTCAAAATCCCGGCTACGGGCATGTATATTTACAAAGATGGATGTAATTGAAGTTGTTTCTTACCTCCTCCTGTCTAGCCTGATGGGCTGCATGTCCATCTCCAATCACATGAGGTCAGAATACCTGCTGGACCTGCAGACCGCATCAGACTGCTTCCAGGTCAGAGTTCACATGTTCATGACTTTATACAGGAGTTCATGGTATCCTCTGATGGTTTAGGCGTCATCACAGTTGCATATTGAAAATAAAATACATCATTACAAGTACAACCCTTTTGATATGAAATTAAATGTCATATGAGAGTGAGAGTAGTTGTTCATGACTTTATACAGTAGTGTATGGCATCCTCTGATGATTTAGGCATCATCACAGTTGCATATTGAAAATAAAATACATGTACAACCCTTTTGTCGTATGAAAAAAAATTATTCTTTTTATCTTATCCCGATGACGATGAGAGTAGTTGTTGAAAATTTGATCCTTGTGAACCCTAGTGTTGGAAAAAGTTCAGCATTGTTCTACAACCATCTCAGTTTCGCTTGTAGTCAAGTGGTTAGCAACCCTGCCACAGAGATGTGGTGTAAAGACTATCCACTGCTGTCCACTCCTGTGCTAGGGTCCCCTAGGCCTGCAGCAGTATAATCAAAGACTGGATACTTCATCTTCATCTTTGCCGGGCTCTGAGTCTGAGGTGTTATGTGAGCCCCGGCTGCACCCCCATATAGCCCCTGTTGGGGCACTTAAGGAGGGTTACTTCTAGTCTGATAGTTCTAATAGTTCCTCCTCTCTGTTTCAGGAGTACTCGGGAATGTTCGGGTGTCTGCCGCTGACCCTGTGTATACACACCGGCTGTAGTTATAATAGTTCCTCCTCTCTGTTTCAGGAGTACTCGGGAATGTTTGGGTGTCTGCCGCTGACCCTGTGTATACACACCGGCTGCAGCCAGTTCATGGCTCTGTCCGAGAGGGAGGGGTACCTCCGGGGACAAGTCTTCTACCCCAGCCAGGTCAGTACTCTCACGTCTGTCACCATGGTAACTGGTGCTGTAGCAACACTCTGTGGTGTCGGGTTACATTAGCCAGGTCAGTACTCTCATGGTTTTTCTATACAGGGGAATAGGGGAGCTGCTCCCTCATGTAACCAGCCAGCTCCCTCATATCAATTCTCAGATTGAACCCTAAGTGGCTACTCACACACCATTTAGTCTTTCTCAAAATGACCTTTTTCCAGTAAAAAGAATACAGCAATGTATTCTAGCATTACAAACTGTGTTACTCTCATAAAAATGCTTTGCTCCCTTGCCACACTTGTGATCTGCTCCCTCATGCTAAATTTTTCTAGAAAAACCCCTGTAACTTGTGCTGTAGCAACACCCTTTGGTGTTGGGTTACATTAGTCAGGGAAGCAAACCTCATACACAGAAGAAAAATTTGCCAGCTCAGGTGGTACAAGTACATGTATGAGTAATTTTGGGTTTGGGCCCAAGGACTATTACTGACAATGACAATACTAGTACCTTTATACCACCAAGGCGGTATGGAGGCATCTTTGTTTTCTAATGTACTAGTATATGTTTTGTAATATACATGTTTTCTATGCACATAGAGTCCAACATGATGAACAATGATGTTGTGCCTGTTTTTGTTTTTAATTACCCACTTTTACTGACAGTGCGCGTCAGGAAAGTTGTGGGCTCCAAAAAAAATCTACTATTGGTCAATAGACGTAATTCCAATCTGAAAGCTAACTGGAGAGCAAAGGACACAAATCTTTCTGCCCTGCATTCAATGTTTATGGGTGTACAACTGTGAGACTGATAAAACTGGTTATGAAATAAGTTATTGTTATCCTTTGTATATTTCTTCATGTTTGTTTAAGTTCTTTACACAGACATGTGAATTTTTCACACTTTGACCCATTTTTGATTACTCCTTTTGCAGGTATCCCTGGCTGCATATATTATGTTAATGAGCTATAGAATTACACGATGGACATTGAACAGTCACAGAAGAACAGCGAATAGGCTTACTATTTTGCAGAAAGCAAGACACCAGAAATTAGCCCTACCGGTCGAAACTCAGCTTACACTTAACCCGCGCAAATCGCAACATTCTAATCCAAATTCTTACAAGGCTCTCACATTCCACAAAGACTGCTACAGATACTCGTACTTCCCTTGAACAGTCAGAGACTGGAATACATTACCGCAGGACATTACAGAAACTACAGAACCGGCCAGCTTCAAAGAAGCAGTGCTTGGTCACCTGAGGGAACAATAACGCAGCGCACTCCCCTCCTAGGCGTCTTACTCTTACCCCAACACAGGGGTGTTGCCTGGTACCCCATCAAGATCAAGAATATGGTGTGCTGGACATGTTGTACCTGCTTTTGTTTTTAATTACCCACTTTTGCTGACAATGCGTGTCAGGAAAGTTGTGGGCTCCAAAAAAAAGCAACTTTTGGTTATTTACACTGGATAGTACATTACAGGACACAAATGTTGCTCAGCTTTCTGCCCTGCATACAATGTTTGTGGGTGTGCGACTGTGAAACTAAGATTGGTTATGAAATTAGTTATTGTCATCAAACTTCTCTCGTTAATTTTTCCATGCTTTTTAAATTTTTTCCCACCCAACATGTGAATTTTTCACGCTTTGACCTGTTTTTACCACTTTTTTGAGCAAGTACGCCTAGTTGCATATATTATGTTAATGAATCCACTATGGTATACTACTACTAAGTAACACACAGTAATGGATAGGTTATTTGACCTGTATTACCTTTTAAGAGCTGAAAAAAAATTCCAAATGTGCACTTACAGAATGTATGACTGTCTGTAGTCTGTTGTTGTTTTTTTTGTTTGTTTTTCACCCACCCCCTGTACTGACAATGCGCGTCTGAACAAGGATGTGGGGTAGAGATAGTGTATATATCATGTTAATGAGTTATCAAACATGTTGTGTCTGCTTTTTTTGTTGATCACCCACATTTGCAGACAGTGCGCGTCAGCAAAGATGTGGGTTCCAAAAAAATGTATATTGGTCAATTTCCCAGCATAAGCTGGTTGTAGGGTACATGATTGACACAAATATTTGACATAATTCTGAACTGCATCTAATGTGTATGGGTGTACAACTGTGAAACTGAGATTGGTTATGAAATTAGTCATTGTTATCAAATTTCTTTGGTATATTTCTCCATTTTTGTTAAAGTTCTTTGCCAGCCATGTGAATTTTTCATGCTGTGACCCATTTTTGGCCACTTTTTTTATGCAGGTACCCTGGTTGCATATATTATGTTAATGAGCTATTGAAGGTGTTGTGACTGCTTTTGTTGTTAGTTACCCACTTTTGCTGACAGTGCGCGTCAGCAAAGTTGTGGGTTCCAAAAAAAATCTACTATTGGTCAAAATACGTCATATAGAATGGTAGAGCTTCGGAAGACACAAATGTAGGTCATATTCCTGCCTTGCATACAATGTGTATGGGTGTACATCTGTCAAACTGAGATTGGTTATGCAACTAGTTATTGTTATCAAATTTCTTTTGTTTATTTCTCCATGTCTATTAAATTTTTCACAAACTATGTGAATTTTGTAGCGGTTTGACCAATTTTTTTACCACTTTTTTGTGCAGGTACCCCTGGTTGCATATATTATGTTAATGAGCTAGACTAACAGTCTAACACCCATTGCCAACTGTTTTTCTTGTAATGCTAGCTGGATGTGTGGTTCTGTAACCTGTATGACCTTTTTAGAGCTGAAAAAATGCATGTTTGTGGCCTGTTGTTCTTTCTTTTCTTTTTTTCTTTTACCCACTCCTAGTACTGACAACGCGCATCAGAACAAGGATGTGGGTTGCAAAAATTGCAAATATTACATGTAAGTTGTTATGGAGCAGTGAGATGTTATATATTGCTGAATGGATTTATTATGTGTGGTTCTGTAACTTCAATCCAAAACACTTTTGACAATAACTGAAGTTATTAATGTAAAATATATTATATGTCTTGTTGTATATGATTGATACAAAAGTCCACCTTGGTTTTAGCATATTCATGAGAGCAAGATCCTTTTAGAGGGCCAAGATTTTGAAATTTTCCCAGTTGGCATAAATTATGTTGATGAGGTTGAAAAGGCACTTACCTGCTTCCACTACTGTATACTAAGTAACACACAGTAATGTATAGGTTACTTGACCTGTGTGACCTTTTTAGAACTGAAGAAAATTGCAGATGTGTAACAGAATGCATGACTATCTGTGGCTTGTTGTTACTTTGTTTTTTTTTTGTTGTTGTTGTTTCGTTTCTTTTGTTTTGTTTTTTCACCCACTCCCTGCACAGACAATGCGCGTCTGAACAAGGATGTGGGTTGCAAAAATTTGCATTTTCGTTTATGGACCCTAGCCGCGGTCGGCCGAGAATATAAAAAATTGTCGCAATGAGTTCATGTTTTGCTAACTGGGTTTAATATGTGTGGTTCTGTAACTTCAGTCCAAAACATAATTGACAATAACTAAAGTAATTAATGTGAAATGTCTTCTGGTATATAATTGATACAAAAGTCCACAGTGGTTTCAGCATACTAGTATTCATGAGAGCAGAGGTCCTTCCAGAGGGTCCAAATTTGAAGAGTTTCCCAGTTGGCATAAATTATGTTAATGAGGTTGAAAAGGCACTTGCCTGCTTCTACTACTGTATACTACCTACACACAGTAATGGATATTTGACTCCCAGGTCCCATGGTGACCTTTATACAGTTAAAGAAAGATGTGGGACTATTCAGTATCCACTGCCTTCATAAAAGAAGTCAAACCTTATAATGGTGAGCGTAGTAGTACTAGAAATATATTAGTAATTTCAGACATTAGTTGTATTGTACTACTTTGACTCTGTAAAAACAAGTAAATAGCAATTACTAGTACCACGTCGGTAAAGGTTAGACATCCAGGTAATAATATACAACAACAAAAACAGTTACTCAAGCAACTGGATATGATTTGGTAACAATTAGCTTTTGGGCATGATTTTCCAAAAAAAACTTAATATAACTTACTGTAAACTTTCTTTTGCTCTTTTTTCACCCACTGTCTGCACTGAAAAAAGCGCCAGACAGACGTGGGTTGCAAAAATTATTAAAATAAAGCTGTCGAGATTTAAAACACGGTCGAGTGTTTTTTTAGCGAACAGCCATGACTCAATAGTTGTTGCTATCTGCAATTAATATGTGTGGTTCAGTACCAGAAGAAAGAATTAATCTTGATGATAATGTAAGTAATTAATGTAAAATATCTTGTTTTCAATCATAGATACGAAAGTCCACCATGATCTGAACATGTTCATGTGTTTTGATCCTTTTAAACAGCCAAAATTTAGGAGGTTTTCCTGTTGGCATAAATTATGTTAATGAGGTCTCAATGAAAGCTTGCCACTACATTTTTTGTACTTACACTTTTTACAGTATATACGGTAATAACTGTTGTCTAATTTTTATCCTAAGAGAGTGGGATATCGGTTTGTTATAGTATGTGTCTGTGTGTTTGTGTGTATGTTTGTGTGTGTTGCAGAGGGGACCAGGACTGTAAACATAAAAATTAGAATGAGAATAAAAATTTTTCTACCAAGACAAACACATAATACTTCCCCTTATTCTAGTCACAAAGTGATTTTTTATTATTATATTACACCCAGGTTTATTAGCCTGGGTGACCAAAAATTTGTCCAATCTTGTTATGTGTTGGAAAAAGCAGTTAAATGTGTAAAAATGAAATTGAACCAAACAGTGAGCTATACCTTTATACTTTATGGTTAAGAACCCCACATCACCATAGCAATTGTTGTGTTGGTGTAAGGTATATGTACCAATTTTCTTCTCATCTTGTCAACATATACTCAGAGTAGAAATCATGTTTCAATACAACAATTTTACAGTGTTTTAGCCAGGTTTAGACGTCTGTTGCCTTATTGCATAAATTATGTTAATGAGGTTCATATTTCAACCTCAATGTCCCTATGGCCACATGTATGCATTACTTTGCTAGTACACTGTCAGTTTAAATCATTGTGAATCTACATGTGACAGCTACATGTATATTTTGAAAAAGTTGGGCTATACCAATTCCATATGTTGGTTGTAGGACCGGCAACATTTTCCACATTCAACATATACATGTACTTCTCCATATAATTCTTTACTACTCCCATTTTCTTTATTCATTTTTGCCCCTTTCTGCTGCTGACATATTATGCCAGTGCAAGGGGCCTGCAAAAATTTTTAACGAATATATTACGCAGTTGGGTGAACAACCTTTCATTAAACTACGTAAACAGTGAGTCAACTATACTGTGTGGTAATAAGTGCCACAGCACCAAAGGAATGATTGTATTGATGTAACTTAAAGGTACTGATTTTATTCTTATCTTGTCACCCTGTACTCAGAGTAGATAACATGTTCAAATACAGCAATTTTACAGTGTTTTGGCCACGTTTAGCCGTCTGTTGCCTTAATGCATAAATTATGTTAATGAGGTGTGGTACACTGCTTCTTGTATGGCCATTTTATGCCACTGTGAATCTACATGTAACCATGGAGGTAGAAAACTTTTCTACCTCCATGATGTAACTGGTACTATAGTGCATCTGTGAAATGGTTGGGCTTCAAATAATGGTTGTATGATATGCTCCATTTTTCTGGTCAACATTGCCAGAGAGTCAGCATTACAAAATTTTGCTGACTACATTCTTGAGTCTTTTTTTTTTCCTTGTTTAATATCACCCCTTTTTGCTGCTGACACATTGTGCCAGTGCAAGGGTCCGCAAAAATTCCTAATTAAATATGCGAAATCACAATATGCAAGATGTAAAAGAATCAAAATCTATGTAGACAGGTTGGCAACTGTACTATTTGGTATTATCAAGAACAGGGCAATGCAATGATTGTGTTGATGTAACATAAAGGTACACATTTTCTTGTCATTTTGTCATTGTATATTCAAAGTAGAAAATATGTTCAAATGCAGCAATTTTACTGTGTTTTTAGCAAGTTTTAGCCATCTATTGCCTTATTGCATAAATTATGTTAATGAGGTGCCGTTGCCTATGCTTGTAAGTTGTATGTGCATATACTGCTACCTGTAACTTTAGGCATTACTTTAAATAACTACCTGTGACAGCTGGTACCTTTTTAAAAGTTTGGGCCACATCAATTCCATATCTTGGTTGTTGGCTTTTTTAGGACATGTGTCAACAGACTTTGCCAAAAGTTCAACCAACATCACAAGCTAGCTGTAGTCTTCACTATTTCTTTTGTTTAAAGTCACCCCTTTCTGCTGCTGACACTTTGTGCCAGTGCAAGGGCCGCAAAAATTGAGTTTCGATTACATAGCGGTAAAGCTGATGTGGATAACTGAAGTTAAGTGGAAGGCTAGTCAACTATACTATGTGGTTTTAACCACCATAGTACCATATCAATGGTAGTGTATGATTGATGTAAAGGTACCGATTTTGTTGTCATCTTGAAAATCTCATACTGAAAGTATATAACATGTTGAAATGCGGCATTTTTAAAGTGTTTTCAGCCAGGTTTAGATGTATGTTGCTGTGTAGCATAAATTATGTTAATGAGGTAGGGACTGTGAATGCATATACTGTACCTGTATGGACTACCCAACACTGCCAGTCTGATAGCTATGTTCATATCAGGTAATTTGCATGTGACTGATATACAATGTACTAGTATCTTAATGAAAAAGTTTGCCCAAGCCAATCCATTGTTTGTTTTTTTTTTTTATATATATAATCTTTATTTGTTATCACCCCTTTCTGCTGCTGACACTTTGTGACAGTGCAAGGGTGCCGCAAAAATTCAAAATTCAACTACTAAGTTACCGTTCCGGCAAAGAAGTTGTAATCAAACTAGTGGTGACTTGGATGGCTAGTCAACTATAATGTATGGTTGTAACACCACAGTACCATGTCAATGGTTGTGTATGTTTGATGTAAAGGTACTCATTTTCTTGCCATCCTAATAGTCTCATACAGAGAGTATGTATCATGTTGAAATCCGGCAATTTTACAGTGTTTCCAGCCAGGTATAGCTGTATATGGCTGTGTTGCATGAATTATGTTAATGAGTTGTGGACTGCCAATGCTTATACTGTACCTGAGTGCTACTGAACACTGCCAGTTGGATAGCTATGTTCATATCAGGTACTAGTAATTTACGTGTGACTGATATACATTGTATCTTAATCAAAAAGTTTGGGCCAAGCCAATCCATTGTTTGTTTGTTTGTTTGTTTATATATATAATCTTTATTTGTTATCACCCCTATCTGCTGCTGACACTTTGTGACAGTGCAAGGGTGCCGCAAAAATTTGATATTTAATCAGGTTACCGTTCCGGCAAAGGAGATGAAATCAAACTAGTGGTGACTTGGAAGGCTAGTCAACTCTACTCTGTGGTTTTAAGCACCACAGTACCTTAGCAATGGTTGTGTATATGTGATGTAAAGGTACCGATTTTCTTGTCATCTTGAAGATTTTATACTAAGAGTATAAAACATGTTGAAATACAGCAATTTTTCAGCATTTTTAGCCTGGTTTAGCTGTCTTTTCCCCTATTGCATAAATTATGTTAATGAGGTGCAGGTTGCCTATGCTTGTACATTCTACTTGAGTGTAACAGTCCTGGCAATTTGATACTGTCTTTTTAGCCGCCAAAAGATGTGTTTGGGTTGTAAATATCATATTTCCCACTTAATTTGATGGCTAGTTAACACCTTTACTATTTATTGTTTTGTTTATTTATTTTGTTTATGTATTGTCACCCCTTTCTGCTGCTGACACTTTGTGCCAGTGCAAGGGCGCCGCAAAAATTCAATGCTTCAAAAATGTTTCTATGCAACGATGGTATCGCGCGCTAAGCATCGTTGAGAACTGAATCAAGTGAGCTGGAGGGCTAGTCAACTATACTCTGTGGTTTTAACCACCACTGCACCATGTGAACGTGTGATGTAAACAGTTAAGGTACCGTTTTTTTGTCATCTTTAAAATGTCATACTGAAAGTAAATATATATATATATATACTTACTATACTTTACTACTGAGTGTATATAACATGTTGAAATACAGCAATTTTATAGCATTTTAGCCAGGTTTAGCCCACCATTTGCCTTTGCATAAATTATGTTAATGAGGTTCAGGTTCATATTTTCCACGCAATTTAACGGCTAGCTAACACGTCTACTATTTATTCTGTTTATTTATTTATTTATTTCAATGGCTAGCTAACACCTTCAGCATTCATTTTGTTTATTTATTTATTTATTTCAATGGCTAGCTAACACCTTTACTATTCTTTTTGTTTATTTATTTATTTTGTTTATTTATCATCACCCCTTTTTGCTGCTGACACTTTGTGCCAGTGCAAGAGTGCCGCAAAAATTGGGTAAATATCATACAATACACAAAGGTGGGAGGAACGAATTCAAGTTATATACAAAGTACCCTAGCAATGATTGTGTTAATGAGAAGTAAAGGTACTGATTTTCTTGTCTTAAGATATCTAATACTAAGAGGAGAAAAACTTGTTCAAATGCAGCAATTTTACAGCCTTTTTAGCCAGATTTAGCAAACTGTTGCCGTGTTGCATAAATTATGTTAATGAGGTACAAGTTTCCAATGCCTTACTGCTACCAGAGGGACAAGCAGTTAACTGTAACAGAATAATCTCCAAGCAGATGTTTGGTTCGTATCCATTTGGGTGGCCGGGTGGCCAATGGATACTGAATTCTTGATTATGAAATTCCTTTGGTTCATTTATTACCTGTTGGATGGTAGGCCGGACCAAATAAAAATAGTAGTGACTACACGAAAGGAGAGACTACACAATGATAGTTGACCCTATGAAAGGGCACACAAAACGAAAATTATAAAGTTATAGTTTATTACTATTATTGTTTATTACCACCCCTTTCTGCTGCTGACACTTTGTGCCAGTGCAAGGGTGCCGCAAAAATTCATTGAACGTTTTTGATCGTCGTATAAAGCCGTGAAGATCTGAATCAAGTTCCTTGAAAGGCTAGTCAACTTTAGTGTATGGGTACAAACCACCACTGTATCATAACAATGGTTGTGTAGGTGTGATGAAAATGTACCGATTTTCTTACAATCTCGAAGAGCCCATACTGAATGTATATGACATGTTCAAAATATGGCAATTTTATGGTTTTAGCCAGGTTTTTAGCTGTATGCCCCCCTGCTGCATAAATTATGTTAATGAGGTCCTGGTTGCCAATGCCATACTGCTACCAGTATGCAGGGACAAGCAGTATCTGTAACAGAAGTAAATTCTGGAGGATTCCTTTTCTTTGTTATCACCCCTTTTTGCTGCTGACACTTTGTGCCAGTGCAAGGGCCGCAAAAATTTATTTTCGACTTTCTCGATCGGCATTTTCGTCAGAAAGAACTGAACCAACTAAAGTAGAGGGCTTAAACTACACTACATGGTTCTAACTGTCACAGTACCAGTATGGCAATGGTTGTGTTTATAAGAAGTAGAGATACTTATTTTCTTCTCATCTCAAAACATCAAATACCTACAGTAACGTGTTCAAATGCAGCAAAATACAGCCTTACAGCCAGGCATAGCCCTTTGTTTCCGTGTAGCCTAAATTATGTTAATGAGGTCAAGGGTACCAATGGCTTTCTGCTAACAGTATTCACAGACAAGCATACTACTAGTGTAATAGAATTCCTTTTGTTCTTAATACCACCCCTTTCTGCTGCTGACACTTTGTGCCAGTGCAAGGGTGTTGCAAAAATTTAATTTCGTTTCGTTAGTTCGTTTCATTGACAAGTTGAGCAGAGCTGAATCCAAGATAGGTGGAGGGCTAGTCAACTTTACTCTGTGATTTTAACCACTACTGGACCATAGCAATGGCTGTGTAGGTGTATTGTAAAGGCACCAATTTTTGTCATCTTGTAACATTGTATATGCAGAGTAAATAGCACGTACAAATATAGCAATTTTACAGATTTTTCAGCCAGCTATAAGCTAACTTTTGCCTGTTGCATAAATTATGTTAATGAGGTCCAAGGACAGGCAGTAACAGAATCAAAGTTTGAGCCTGAAAATATCATATTTTCCACTCAGTTTCAGGCTAGCTATTGTAAATTCTGGACTCTTATATTCCTTTGGTTCATTTATTACCACCCTTTTTCGCTGCTGACATATTATGCCAGTGCAAGGGTGCTGTAAAAATTAACGTTTTCACGTTCTAGTTCGGTTGAGGATGAGAAAGTACTGACGAAGTCAAGTGGACAGCAAATTATTTATAATGTATGGTTTTAACCACCATATTACTGTAGCAGTGGTTGTGTTGGTGTAACGAAAAGGTACCAAATGTTTTTTTGCCTTGCAACATTGTATATTCAGAGTAATTAACATGTACAATTGTAGCAATTTTACAGCGTTTCTGCCAGTTTTAGCTGTATGTTGCCCTGTTGCATAAATTATGTTAATGAGGGACAGGTTGTCAATGCATGATGGAACTCAGCGCTACCTAGCTGTGTTTTACTGTTTTCATATACAACTCATAAAAAAATACAACTCAAAAATATTGTCTTCTAATTCTATGTCATAAACTGCTTTTTGATTATTTTTACACCCAGGTTCCTACATTAAAATCCTGAGTGCCCAAAAAATAAACTGGGTAAGTCCCAATTTTTTGTGTTGGATCAAAAGTTAAGGGTTTAAGAATACCCAACTTAAGCAACGTATGGAGCTAGTTATCTATAGTGAATGGTTAAAACCACCACAGTACAATAAAAATTGTTATGTTGGTGTGGCGAAAAGGTACTGATTTTTGTTCTCATTTTGTCATCTTTTCTTCAGAATTTCAGATTAACTAAGATGTACAAAAACAGCAATTTTATAGCATTTTTAGCTAGCTTTTGCTGTCTGTTGCCATATTGCATAGATTATGTTAATAAGGTACGGGGTTCCATTACCTGTACTGCTACCTGTATGCATTTCTTTACACTGGGATTTTAATGGCACCCAACTGTGTTAAGCTATGTGTGACCAAGATAGGACTGATATGTCTTTAAAAAGGGCCATACCAATACCATATTTTGGTTATCATCACCAAACATTGTATATTCAAAGTAAATAACATGTAGAAATGTAGCAATTTCAAACCATTTTTAGCTGTATGTTGCATTGTTGTATTGCTCTTTGATTATTTCTACACCCAGGTTCATCCTGGGTGGCCCAAAAATTATTACAGTTTAAACTTGCTTAATAAAACTAAAATGGGTGAGTCCCAATTCTTAAGTGTTGGATGAGCTGAAATGCAGATCAGAATAAACATAAAAGGGGGCTAGTTATCTATGGCGTATGGTTCTTACCACCACAGCGCAATAGCAATGTAGAAATGATTGAATTGGTGTAGCAAAAAGGTACTGATTTTTGTTCTCATTTTGTCATATTATACGTAGAGTAGATAGCATGTACAGAAACAGCAAGTTTATAGCATTTTAGCTAGGTTTTGCTGTCCGTTGCCATGTTGCATAAATTATGTTAATGAAGTGTGAGTTGCCAATGTTACAGCTACATGTTTGATGGCACCCAACTGTATTCAGCTAGTCTATACGTGACCAAGGTGGGACTGATACATCTTTTAAAAGTTTGGGCCGTACTAATACCATATTTTGGTTCACTGGAGAACAATATCCACAAAACTATACGAAGGACAAAATGTTCACATTCATGTACATAATGTCAGTATCTAACTATATTATTTTCTTTCATTAAATTTCACCCCTTTAGCTGCTGACACTTTGTGCAGTGCTTGGGGCGTCCAAAAAATGAATAAATTGTACTCGAATAACTCGATAGTACCGAATAACAGCATTGTGCACAGATTTAATTGCAAAGCCATTGTAGGGTGATAGCACCAATGATTGTGGTTTGTTTGCCATTGCAAAGAAGTTGTACTTTTGAGTTATTAACAAAATGACATTGTTCCATTACAAATGCTTGTTTAGACACCTTAACATGTCTCATAGCCCACATTTGTTGATAGCTAAACACGGTAACGTGTTTTTATCTTGCTCTTTTTCAAGTTAGCATAAATTATGTTAATGAGGCAAAGCCAGCAAGTACTAGCATGACTAGTATATTGCACAAGGATCACTGGTCCTCTCCATATTTGTCTTGTTTACTTTGAACAGACATTCTAGTTATTTTCTTATGGTATTGACATCTTATGTACCGGCCAGTGTTACAAATACTGCAAATTTCACAGCATTTTCAGGCAGTCCTGGCCATATGATTGTTTCATGAATATTGTTCTTAGATTTTAAATCACCCTTTCAGCTGCTGGCACTTTGTGCAGTGCTGGTTGGGTGTCCAAAAAAACTGTTTTTTGTTCCGTTTTGACGTTCGATTGGGCAGAATTAATTGCAAACCCATTGTAGGGTGATAGCACCAATGAATGTGGGATGTTTGCCATTGCAAAGAAGTATATACATCAAGAGTTATTACCAAAATGACAACATTCTGTTAAAAATACACATTTAGACACTTAAACATGTCTTGTACCCCACATTTGTTGATAGCTAAGCACGATAACTTGTTTTTATGTGGCGTTTTTCACTCCAGCATAAATTATGTTAATGAGACATAGCCAGCAGGTATGCTAGTATTGCACAAGGATCACTGTAGCCATTTTGGTCCTCTCCAATTACATGTTTGTCTTGTTTAAGCCATTTCTAGTTTGTTATTGTGGTATTGACACCTTTGGTACTGGCCAGTGTTACAAATACTGCAAATTTTACAGCGTTTTTAGCCAGTCTTGGCCATATTGCATCAATTGATGATGGTTTTATGGATATTGACCTTTTTTTATGATTATAAATCACCCATGTCAGCTGCTGTCACTTTGTGCAGTGCTTGTTTGGGTGTCCAAAAAAACTGTTTATTCTGATTGACTTTGATGTCAGTTGTATAATGGAGAATCTATTGAAAATCTTGTGTAGGGTGATAGCATTAATGAATGTGGGATGTTTGCCATTGCAAAGAGGTTGTACATCTTGAGTTATTACCAAAATGACAATGTTTTGTTAAAAATGCACCTTTACACACTTAAACTTGTTTCATACCCTACATGTGTTGATAGTTAAACGCTGTAACATGATTTAATGTGGCTTTTTTCTCTTCAGCATAAATTATGTTAATGAGGCTGAGCCAGCAAGTACTAGTACAATGTATATTGCATAAGGAACATTGCATTTGGTACGTGAATCAAAACGAATTTTAGTTGAATTGGAGCCAAATTTGATCCCTTAATATGCCCAAAACACTGCTGCCTTATTCCAGGATGGTTGGCAGGTGTTTTGGTGACTTATGGTTGAAAATCTCGATCCCTACCGCCTCGGCTAGTGTTCAGGAGGCCAAATTCATGAATGTGTGACAGGGTAGCCTCTACCAGGCTTGGGGAGGCGGCTGGAAAGAGTAGAAATGGGCCAAATTGAGAGATAACATGCCGGACCAACTCCCTTGGCATGTTATCTCTTAGCCTCCTTCGCAGTCTTGTTGGGCGTCAGCGTTTTTTCTGTGAGCGACGCGAGTAATATGCGGCCGAGAGGGACGATATGCTGCCGGCGGGAGTTTTTGCCGCGGAGAGAAGGATTCGCGCTCTCTCGACAGCATATCGTCCCTCACGGCGGCATATTACTCGCGTCGCTCACAGAAAAAAACGCTGACGCCCAAGAAGACTGCGAAGGAGACTAGTTATCTCTCTATCTGGCCCATTTCTACTCTTTCCAGCCGTCTCCCCAAGCCTGGTAGAGGCTATGACAGGGGATTAACGAACACAACATCCCCATGCAGACCCCTAGCTTTTCTCCTTTGGTTAATTTTCACCCCTTGTTCAGCTGCTGGCACTTGTGTCAGTGCTTGGGGTGTAAAAAATTAGTTATTTGACATATATTATATACCAAGGGTCAACTTAGTGTCAGTAGTTATTTACTGGACTTGTAGCAGTTAGTTGGTGTGGTCTGAACATCTTTGCAAACCAGTTATACATTACTTTTATTATACTACAAATATATTGTAAGCCTCCGAAACACACCTTGTGATTCCTACACTGTTCTAACTGCATATGTTTGTCAATAGTTGAACACTATGATGACTTTTTGTATGGACTTTCAACTGAGCATAAATTATGTTAATGAGGCTGAACCAGCAAGCATTGTGGTAGTTCTATGGGGTACCTTTACCTTTTGTAAGTACATAATTATATTGCAATACTTTTTTGTGCAATATATTTCTATTTTGTAGTATGAAGTAGTTTAAAGTTATTGCTGTCAATTTTAGTTGTCAGCTCATACCCTCATTTCACTTCACAGTTTTGCATATATTGGTACATATTAGACACTAGGCATGATATGGTCTTCCCTATGTAACCTTAAACTATTATTAGCCCATTTTTCAATTCAAATCAGTGTTTTTCAAAATCACTAAATATTTTAACCCAGTAGCTTTTCTCCTTTGGTTATTTTTCACCCCTTTTAGCTGCTGGCACTTTGTGCAGTGCTTGGGGGTGTATGAAAATTGTTTACATAATTTCCAAAAGAGCTATAGTGGTATCACAACATCGTCAAGTGAGCAGTAGGTATTTAATGCACTTGTAGCAGTTAGTGAATGTGGCCTGAACATCTTTGCAAACTAGTTATACATTATTTATGTAATATTATAGATATGCTATAACCGTCCAAAACACACCTTGTGATTTCTATATTGTTACCTCCGGGTAGGGATGTATATCCCGAGCGCGGAGGTTTTGTGAGGGAAGACGAAAATTGCGTTCGCACCCGTTTCTCGCGTTTGGGTGGACGGATATGTCTGGGACTTGGTATACGTTTTGCTGTTGGGCTGTAGATGGTGCACGTTGTTTTGGTTTTTTAGTATGTGTGTTTTAGTGCGTGAAAATGATGCGTTTAGACCGCCGATGGACACCCCTTTCAGTGTGAAAGTGGACCTCAGCTTTTGACCTTTGCATGTATAAGGACGATTGAGGTCGCGACCACTGATCTGACCTTTCACACAGAGGGGTGTCAGCATTGTCGATAAATTCTTTCTTTGAAACTGTTCAGATGTGAACCACATGTGCCGTCAATCAACGTCTCATTATCGTGCCTGGTGGGACCCGCTGGGGGGATACTTTAGTACGCGTTCACAGGACACGTAATCGGCACTTCCTGGTTAGCCAATGGGTCAGGGGTCAACGTACTGTTGCGCAACCTTTGTGTTGGTTGTTTTCGGCGTATATTACGACTTCTAAAATATTACGACTAACTTACAAATACCGCGGATTCAGACCTTTACTTCCCCAATTTATACGAAGAATCGGCGGAAAATGGAGGAAGTGACAATAAGGATGACTTGCACATGCGGGGAGGTACTTCAGCAGTTATTTTTAACGTCTGATTCCATTTAACGGCTCCGGTTGTCATTCTGAGTTTCATTACGAGTTCCTTGTGGCATAAGTTCGTGGCGGCCCGTTCGTGGGTACATGTTATAGGCTGCAGATGAAAATACTGACCTGTGTTAACACAACCAGGAAGGCTAAATCTAACACATAAAATTCAACACCATCAACTACATGTATATAACAAACAACATATAAAAGTATACAATAAAAAGCTCAGATTTTACTATTCGCACGCGCGCATCAGTTTTGGGGTTCCCAGAGGATGTCATCCATATAATCAAATCAACATGGCCTTACTTACATGTTAGAAGGGTAACACGCACCGGACGATTGGCGGCTGGCGCCCGGAGCGGGTGTTTGTTTACATTATCGCTGGTCGCTGAGGGTCGGGCAGCCAGATTCGCCACGGGATGCCCCCTGTCCTTTCTATTTTTGGGCTCCAGTCGGCTAGGGGGATTAGTGATTTCACAGATCATTTAGCCAATTTTCGAAAAAAATGGTATTCGCGCGAATTCACTAATTTAAAGAACAGTCCCAACATGCACCCAACATTCTGCAACACACATTTCAATACCCGGAGGTACAAAATCTACGATTTTCCTTGTTCTAACTGCTTACATTTGTCAATAGTTGTATAACATAATGTGTTTTTGTGTGGATCTTAAATTAAGCATAAATTATGTTAATGAGGCTGAACTAGTAACCTTTTTAGCAGGGGTGTGAAAGTATGGGACTACCCTTACCTTTTAACAGTTGGAAGTAGGTACATTCCAACACTCGTTGTGTTTCTTCTTTGCTGTTGGGCTTACAAAAGTTGTTTCTGTATTTTGGGGTAGTACTTGTATACAGTTTGGTGTGTTTTGACTGATTTTGTTACTTATCCACCCATGTGCAGCTTAAATAGCGCCAATCACGGGTGTTCAAAAATTAGTTCTTGTTTTTCTTGGTAATGTTTAACCTATAAGAATGGTAATCTTACTGCAAGAATGCTGACCAACATGCACCGATACATTTGGATAGTGTGTACCCACTGCTAGACTTTGTGGTTAGGATCTTTTGATAAACTTTAGTTCTAAAAGCTGTGGTGTATCTCAGATGAATGACATTGTAGTAAGAGATTTATCATTCAATCTTATTAGGTTTATATGCCAAAAAGTCTCTTTTTTTCAGCCCAAAAAAATGTAGTTTTCAATGCATTTTGATAGTGGCATAAATTATGTTAATGAGGTTTCTGCTATGCTTCCTGGGTAAAGAGATTGAAATTTGATCTGGGTGATCTTTTTCAAATGCAGGATACCATTTTATGGTTTTTAAGTAATAGCACACAAAGACTATGTACCTTTGTTACACATTTTATTCTTTCCTTGCTTTCTTACTGATGAGAAATAGATATATGTAAGCACCATACTCCTAAAGCCCCCATAATAGTACTTCAGGATCACAAGGTTTTGGGTTCAAATCCCACCAATCACGCTCTTCTTTTCAATTTTATTATCACCCCACACACCTACTTAAAGAATGCAGGGGTGCCCAAAAATAGGATAAGTAAGTAAGTAAGTAATGAGGATTTAAGGTGCATGGTCAGACTACTACACAAAAATGACTTACATGTTTGTGGTTGTGACATCCTTTTTAACTAGTTATGATGATATGTTTTGGATATTCCAACATTCATACAATGGAAGATATTCTTTCTACTCTATACATTGCTGTATATTTCTTTTCTTTGGTCAGGGAAGCCTCAAAATGTGATTTTACACCGATTTTTCCTGGGGTGCATAAATTATGTTAATGAGGCGGAGACAGCGAACATTCTGGAAATGCTTGGTATGCTCAATGTGTGGCTCTCCTCAACCATGTGACCTCTCCAGCTTTCTACCCCATCCAAGAGGATGCCCCTAACTGAAGCTATGTGCTTTTGTACTCATCCCCACCTGAAACAAAAGAGGAAATATTTGTATGAAAGGCCTTTCCCATAGCACAACAAAAGGGATTCAAACTCAGGACCTTTAGACCCCGTTGTAAATTAAGGCCATTGCTTTTTGTTTGCTGCCACCCGTTCAGCTGCTAGCACATTGTGCAGTGCTTACAAGGGTCCCCAAAAATCATGAGAGTAACAACAATGGGTCTGAATTACGCCTCTATGTACACGTTGATCTAAGTTCTTGTGGGTTTACTATCTTTGCAATACATTTGCAAGTTGTGTTATAATGCCTGGCTAAATTTTACCATGCAGAAAGAAACTTTTTGACAGTGGTAATAGTTCAACTGCTAACAGGTTTGAACATTGGAAGCCTGAAGTAGGTTTTCAAAGGGATCTTGAAAATGTGCATAAATTATGTTAATGAGCGTTTTACCTGGCTCTTTACATAGGGTGGTTCAGGTAGCAGGTATAGCCTTTCCAGGGGGTATATCTTTCTATACCCCCTGGAAAGTTACCACAGTTACAGTTACCATGTCAGTTACCATGGTGACAGACGTCTGGTCCATGTCATTGACCTTATTTGTTTCCAGGAGAAGAAACAAAATGAGCGAACACGATATGTTTTTCTTCTGTGAAGGCAAACATAAAAATGTACTTCCTTGCATTGTTATTACCCCCTCAAGCCACTGACACATTGTGCACTAATGTGCAGGGCTTATTGGGGGGTTCCAGAAATTATGAAGTAAGTTACTCACTTAGTCAAAAGTCAAAGTAACACAACGCAATGTCATGTCATTACCAGATTGTGACTACAACTAAAAGATTTTGAAATACAAACTATTCGTGGTTGAACACTGATTAAAAAATAATTTTAGATGGATTATTTTGTTTTAAAGAACATTAAGCATCAGTTAAAAACAGAAACTATGTTACATTGTTGTATCTTAAGCAAACTTAGTTTAAAACAGCTGAATTTAAGTATAAATTTTCATGGACATGTAAAAGTGGATAAATTATGTTAATGAGGTCAGCCCAATGGCTTAACTCAAGATAGGGGTGTTTTTTAATATACATGATAATTTAGGAAGAAATGAAAATGCATACTAATTCATATATCACGTATCAACTACTTGTATACTTGTTTAACCAAACAGATGACTAAAATGTTTCTTTGTTTGTTTGTTTGTTTGTTTGTTTGTTTCTGTAGGATCATGTCGTCCTGGGTCCTGCCTCCATCGATCAGTTCATTTCGGGTGAGAAACCTTTTTTAAGAAAACTCTTTTGTCTTGTCCCTCCTTGGGAAGATGCCCTGATGTTTTAAGTTCTTAATCCCTAAATTTTCCTTGTCTTACATTTTCTTGGCGTTTCTGAAAAACAAGAGAAGTAATGTAATTTGATCGCTTTAGTTTAATTATTACATCAGTTTTATCATATCATCTTTCATGAAAAATGTTCAACACACAAGATGATAATCAGAAGAATCCAAAAAACATGTTCAATCATATTGTCACAGAAGTACAATTTCTTTTGTCTTATTAGTAAATTGTCTTATTAGACTTTAGCCTCCATAGCACGCCAAAAACTGGGGGTTTTGGGGTCTTCAGGGTCTTTGGGAGCTTTTATGTGCTTATAATTTTCTGATTGCATGTAGACAACATAGCCGGCCTGGTTTAGAATTACCCTCGTTTTTGAGAACTGGGCTAATCAGAAAACAGTCGCAGACCACCAAACCCCCAGTTCTATGAGCCTGCTACGGAGGTTAGTCAGACTTGGAAACTTCTTCTTACCCCTTATTACGAAAGAAATTCAATATTTCCTTCCTTATATGGAAACATTTCCATGCCAGGAAACACGTTTTTCGTCCTTATTAGGAAACAACTTCACGGACTGGTTCACTACACATGTGCAGAGGGTGGTGCAGGGTGACTACCCCATCATACAGGAGAGAATATACAAGTGAGTCGCATCTGCACACCCCTTACGCAGAATGGACTGATCCATATGGTTTCTACCCAATCCTTGGAGAGAGCACAGCTCTGAGAAGGCAGCAAAACGTAAAAGTTGGTCCGGAGAAAGCAGCATAATGTAAACTTTAACATACAGAGAAAAAGCTGCCTCTTCTACTGTAAAGTTAAGGCCACTGTGTGTGACTTCGAGAGATTTCTGAAAGATTTCAAACATTGCTGTAAAATGTAGATACAGTTCGCTGTAATCACGCATATGTGTATATATCTAAATATTGTACGTTTGGGAATGCATCTATAGCAGCGACACCTGTGCTGCAGTGCAATGTGAACCAGTCAGAATTGCCCTGAGGAAGGTGACAGACAGTCACCGAAACGTCGTCTGAATAAAACACTTGGTTGTGTAAAAAGAGTCTCTTTACTCAGCGTCTTACCAACCTGATGAAACTGTTCACGAATTTGCCAAAAAACAGTTACTCAAGCAGCTGGATATGATTTTGGTAGTATCCACTAGCTTTTGTCGAGACACTGACTTAGGTACCTGAAACATCAGACCATTTCCAAAATCATCTCCAGTTGCTTGAGTAACTGCTTTTTGGCGTATCTTATTACCTGGATGTCTAACCTTCATCGACGCATTCACATATTTGTTGTCCGCTGTTTACAGGTACCTGAGGGACCCAGACTGCATTGCTGTCACCAATAACGTCACGGTAACCGTAGGAACGTCGTTCTGTCCAGAACTCAGCACAGTCAACCCTCCACACTACTTCTTCACCTACAGAATAAGGTCAGGGGTCAAGGACACTCCTGGTTAATTCTTAAAACCCTTGTCTGGTGGAGCACATACAGTACGATCTATATAGCAGCTGTATAATTATGTACAATTTGGGGGTATTTCTCATGCAATGCACAACACAGCAGCGAAATGCAATGAATGCAGAAGAAACAATGCCACCACAGGGCAAAAAAAAGGTCTGTGACCTAGTAAAGAAATGTAAAAAAATGCTAGCAGGACAAGGGTTAAATCTAGAAAGCTCATCTGTGTTGGTAGAAGTCATAATGTATTTGAACAGTAATTTCCAACACAAGAAATTGAGCTTACTGAAATAAGTGAAAAGTTTATTTATGAGTCTTGAATAGATGTTTTCTGGAGTTTTTAAATGTTTGCTTCTGTTTATCAATGATTCTTGTTTCCATCTCTCCCCCAGGA
Source organism: Branchiostoma belcheri (assembly GCF_001625305.1). Taxonomy (NCBI): domain Eukaryota; kingdom Metazoa; phylum Chordata; class Leptocardii; order Amphioxiformes; family Branchiostomatidae; genus Branchiostoma; species Branchiostoma belcheri. The sequence continues at coordinate 503,777 of NW_017802436.1, read as the reverse complement.
TGTCCATGGACAAGAGTGTTTCACCTGAAGGTAAAGTTGTCCTCTGTATATAGAGTTCCTGTATATTCAGCCAATGTTTCAGCATTTTTCACACACACATAGTCAGCTACGATGTTGACCTATGAATCATTACAAATATGGTATCATAATGCTTTCCAATAATGATATTAATAATACTACATACTTGACAAAGTACTGTTGCAACAGAATCTGATAATGTATTTGTGTGTTTGTTTGTTCCGTACAGAAGCGTGTCAGTTGGACAGACGGTACTGGCTTATCACCAACGCTGATGGGTGGGTGGACCAGGTGGAGGGTCCTGGTGTCGTAGGTACGTTTGTTTGTTTGTTTGTTTGTTTGTTAGAATTGCTGCTCAGATTCTCATCATTGTCATGTCCTAATATCTGTATCCTAAAAATGATTCATGTACACCTTATGCATTTTCTGAGGTAAACAAACAAGTTGTTATGTTTTTCGTTTTCTTTAGTTTTTTTTTTTTTCAAATGGACAACCATGTCCGTGACACACAGTACAGATTTCACATGGCTTAAAAAAGCAAACAATGCCTTAGACCTTTCCGAACTTCTCTGTGTTCAAACAATGCAATTGACAAGCTTGACCACAGGTCCGAAGTTGTTTTCAAAAACAGTTTTAATTGGCAAGTTCACCACCTGACATTCCAAGCATCAATGTTCAAGTAAAACTTGACAAAGACAAAAATGAAACATTTCTGGCATTTCTCCAGCTGTACTCTAAACTGTCACTCACCAAAACCCTTAGTGAGGGCCTGCATGGGGGGATAGTGATTACGAATTATGCAAAATTTTCGCTGCAAATTACCAATTACGTTAAAGTCTCAGTGCTGACTTTACGATTTGTGGCTAATGTGCTATTACGAATTACGTAGATTCTTGGGGAGGCTGCCAATGGATTATGAAGACTAAAAAGGCCTGATATACGCCTTACGAAAAAGGGCATGCAGGCCCCTCTAAACTGTCACTCACCAAAACCCTTAGTCAGTAGGAAGGAGACCTTGTTTATAACAAAGTACGCTCATTGTGTTTCTGTAAGAATGCCGCGCATACTTGAGTGGGAAGGTCCTGACACCTGCATACTTCATAAAGGCAAACAATACAAACAGGAACATATGTGCCATAGCTGGGGGGGTTTCAAAACCACTGGAGCTTTGTGGGCAGTATCAATGTAAACTATTGTTTTTTCTCTTAAGTTAAATATTTCTATAAATACAGTCTAAAAACTAAGGTGTACAGATTGGAAACCACTGAAGCTTTGTAGGCAGTTTCAATGTAAAACATTGTTTTTCCCCTTAATTCTATTACTTTAAAGACAGTCTAAAAACCAAGGACCTTGCTGACTGAAAACTAAAGACCTCGCTGAAGCTTTGTAGGCAGTATCAATGTAAAGTATTGTTTTTCCCTTAAAATCTATTTCCATGAAAAAAGAGTCCAAAAATTAGGTGTACAGATTTAATGTTGAATGAAGACATTTATTGCACAAGTTTGCCACACAGCTTTTATATATGATATGAACCACAGATTACAACAAAATTTGTACAAAGTTGACTAATACAATGTACATTGTATAACTACGATTGTATAACTGCTAATTAGTATAATGACAATGACATATGTTTATTGCCCCCACAAAACATATGAGTTTATGGTACTTTATACACCAGGTGATAGGGAATTCGACTCCCTGAGTGTTTTGTTTTTCGTAATAATTTGTTCGTTTGTTTGTTTGTTTAGGTGAGTTTCCGATCATCCGACCAGGCACGACCTACGAGTGGACAAGCTGCACCACCTTCAACACACCCACAGGCACCATGAGGGGCTACTTCACCATGCACTACCTAAAAACAGGTGGGACAATCCAAACTCACGTTCAGGTAGATGGTGTAGATCGTACTATTTGGAAAATATAGGGGTGGTCGTTAGCAATAGGGGGACATTGACTGACAGTATGGCTTGGCAAGCTATGTATATTGGTATCTTTTTTACATCATTGTAGATTTGTCAAAAGGTTTAAAAAACAAATAAGCTCAATGACCTGAACCAGACGTCTGTCACCATGGTAACTGACTGATGTTGGGTTACAATTGCAATTTTATAGCAGGAGGGATTTAGACTCCTGTCACCATGTACACATGTACATGAATGTGTTTGAGTAAGAATTAACAGAGCAGACCTTATGCAAAGGTAAACATTATGCATTTGCTTGTTTTCTATAGTATTAGTTTTTAAGAGTTGTGTATAGATGTAACATGTACTAATACTTCCTGCTGTGCCATGCCCCCCCCCCAGGTCAGCCTCTGAAGGTGGAGTGTCCGATATACCACATGCGCGCCCTCCCCACCTGCTCAGCTGGAGACAGGAGGGTGAGTTCACTGCCCCCTGTATGTGTTTGTGTGTGTGTGTGTTAGTGTGTGTGCGTGCTAACAGCATACTAGTAACTAAAGAAGCCTTAAAGTTTGTGATATAGGGAAGATGATACTGCAAACTAGTTAAGGTCTTTGAATGTTACTTACTGCACTGCAAAAAATGCATTTTCTTGTTTTTCTTGTTTCTTCTTCCAGAAAGAAAAAAATCCTTCAGGGAAGAAAACTTTCTTTGTGTAAGAAAAAGATTTTGTCCACGAATTAAGAAGTTTTTTCTTAGAATTTTTTTCTTATAGAGTTTTTCTTGTAGTGAGAATATCTTCCTTATCGGTTTCTTATATTCATGTAGCTGGATTATAGAAACATCTAGAATGATATTCTTGCATTAAGATTCATATTCTCGTTCCAAGAACGTAATTCTTTAAGAAAGTAAGAATTAGGATCTTAAATACATGTGTTCCATATAAAAGTACTTCTTACCTTAAAGGAAGCTTTTCTTGATTTAAGTTCTTATAGTAAGAATACCTTTCTCTACAGCATTAAGATTCTTGTGCCCAGAAAAGGCTTCTTGCTTTTAAGATAGAAGTTCTTGATATATTAAGAATATCTTTCTCACCAGAGGCCCAGGATTCTTGATCCCAGAAAGTTCTTCTTGATTTTGATATTGACATTTTCAGATGATAACTAAGAATATTTTTCTCACCCGAAGATGAAGACTCTTATTTTTAACAGAATTTTTTTCTTACTTTGAAGATTGACATTCCAATAATAAGAATATCGTTCTTATCTCAAGACTAAAAATCTTGCCTATACCAGAAAATTTTCTTGCCTTTAAGATTAACATTCTCAGAATATCTTTCTTATCTTGAGACCAAAATTCTTATTTCTATCAGGAAGTATTTCTTGCTTTTAAGATTACCATTCTTATACTAAGAATCTTTCTTAACTCCAAAAAAACGAAATTCCTTCATCTGTTAGAAACTTTTTATTGCTTTCAAGATTAACATTCTTACATGGAAATTAAGAATAGTTTACTCAACCCAAGACGGAACTTCTTATTTCTACTAGAAAGAGTTTCTTGCATTCAAGATTAACATTCTTAAACTAAGAATATTTTTCTTACCCAAAGATGAAAATTCTTTGGGTCTTTGGATGAAATTACTAGAAAGAGTTTCTTGCTTTTAAGATTAACATTCTCATACCAAGAATATCTTTCTCACCTCAAGACCACAATTCTTGTTTCTACTAGAAAGTTTTTCTTGCGTTTAAGATTAACATACATTCTTGTACTAAGAACACCATTCTTACCACAAGACAAAAATTCTTATTTCTAGAAATGTTTTCTTGCTGTTAAGAATATATTTCTTACCAGAAGACCAAGTTTCTTGATCCTTAGAAAGTTTTTCTTGCTTTTTAAAGATTAAAATTCTATACAAAGAATATGTTTCTTACCAAGGTCCTTAATATCAAGACCAAAATTCCCATTACTAAAACGTTTTTTCTAGCTTTTAAGATTAACATTCTTATACTAAGAACACCATTCTTGCCACAAGACCAAATTTCTTATTTCTAGAAATGTTTTCTGTTAAGAAAAACATTCTTATGCTGAGAACATATTTCTTACCAGGAGACCAAGTTTAGTTTCTTGATCCAAGAAAGTTTTTCTTGCTTTAAAGATTAACATCCATCATCATCATCATCATCATCCATGCACTTACAATAATAAACATAAGATTATCTTTAACAAGATCTGATTACAAAACTTCTTGGACTTTTAATCATCTTGGTAGACACGCTATGTCAGTCTGTTCAGACCCAGCTTGGAAGTGGATAGCATTTCTCCCTACACGACGAAAACCTCAGCATTGTCAAGGTCACAATCCTCCTGCATCTGGAAAAAAAAGTTATTATTACTGTCACAAGTAAACACACATTGTACCTGAGGCAGTGATATAAAATAAATGCTAAATAAAAATATCATTCTGTTACTTATGAAAATATATTTTTACCTCCAGATAAAAATAAAAACTGTTTTACTGCTGTAACAGTATTTCAGAATTAACCCTGAAGCGAGGGAATGTAATCTCCCAATGACCTTTAGGTCATGGGCAAATAGCTGGTAACTTTTAACATATAAGCTCCTAAGTTACAGAGAAAAATATTGTGTTTTGAACTGAACCAAATTTAAAGAGGCTAAATTGTTATTTCAAAATCCTAGTTAATGATTTTCATGCTTGTTTTTTGTCCCTAAACCGATCATGAACCCTTAATTTTACCTCTTTTTAACCTAGGGGGGAGGGGGGTGCGGAAGCACTTACCTTGTATATATTAAAAAAATCCAGCATTTCTGTTCCAAACTTGGTTCTTTCTGCAGCCTGACAGCAATCTCCATTGCCTCTCTTGTACAAGATCCCCTGTACCCTGTTTTTGACTTTGAAACTGCTCCGAATCATTTGATAGAAACAGAAGTTAACAGCACCAGCATCTTCCACGAACTGAACTCTGTCTCCTGCATGAGCAACTGTCATCTGGGATATGAATCCACCAATCAGGGGCTTACAACAAAGATCACATGACAAATGCTGCCATTGGTCAAACTTTATATTGAGTTCAAACCAGAAAGTATTTCTTGTATTTTCTTGAACATAAACAAGAAAAACAAGAATTGCCTTTCTAAATTTCTTTACAATGAAAGAAGACTGGTATTCTAATCATGACTTGAACATTTGTGGTATATCTCAAGAAAGGCAAGAAACAACTTCTTGAATTTTCTTAACATTGCCAAGAAAACTGAGAAGTACCTTTCTCAGAGTTTCTACATCAGAAAAACAAGAACATTTAAGAATGTCATTCTAGTGTTACGTGTTTAGCATAATCTTGATTTTTCTTATTTTCCTTACCTGAAGAAAATACAAGAAAAGAAAGAAACAGCTTCTTGTATTTTCTTAAACATTACCAAGAAAACTCAGAAATGCCTCTCTTAAGTTTCTAGATAAGAAAAACAAGAATATATAAGAATGTTATTCTAACCATTACTTGTTTTTTGATATCTTGATTTTCTTGCTTTTTCTTATCAGAAGAAATACAAGAAAGGGCAGAAATAAATTCTAGTATTTCTTAGAACAATCAAGAAAAACAATCTTGCTAGACAAGAAGATCAAGAAATTTAAACTTGAAATTCTAGAAATTCTTGAAGGCAATTACCGTTTTTAGAAATAATTTCTTCACTGAAGAAAAATGAGAAAAAAGTTCTTCGTGGGAGAATTCACTTGAAGAAATTTTTTCTTACTCATCCGTCTTCAGTCTTAAAATTTCTTTGTGTGAGAAAATTTGTCCACGAATTAAGAAAATATTTATTATTAAGAAAAACAAGAAAAAACATTTTTTGTAGTGTGAAAGATGGACATCTTCAGTTTTGTAGATCTGTCAATGTATTGTATTTTAAAAGCTATACCATCATAGTCTATAGTTATGAAGAACAGCTGATCTATCTTTGTGAATTCCAAGAAAAAAAGTGCAGAATTAAGAATGCAACACAAACTGAATTAAGAATGCAATACAGTACTACAAAAAGCACCATGACTCTTTGCACCTGACCACCCACCCGTATCCGTAATGACTCCTCCCTCCCCTCTCCCGTGCCTCCCCCGTAGCGTGTGTGCCTGATCCCCAGCCCAGAGGAGGATGAGGTAATGCGGGAAGCGACCGTGACGGCGGCACAACTCCGTCTGAACGGGGCCGCCTGGCACACCGTGGTCGACTCGGATGAGGAGGGAGACCCTCGCAGTGAGGAGGAACGACAGAATCCTGACTCCTGACTAGCCTGTCTGGTGCAAACGTCACCTGCGGTCTGGGCTTATGGAGACTGGCACTAGAAATAGCAAACACAAGCTTATGTCTGCTCAGACCCTAAGATGTTACCACGTTTATGGTGAATGGCACAAGAAATAGCAAACATGACAACTCTCAAAATTCTGTCTACCCAAACCCTAAGACTACTAATCTCCAAGCAGATCCTAGGGTGGCAAAAGGCAGTATCAAATTGGCCAGGCAGTATCCATTGGCCAGAGAGAGCCCTTGGGTGGTATATCAAATGAACCCTCGCTGACCAATGGATACAGCCTGGCAAATTTGATACCATCTTTTGCCCCCTAGGATCTGCTTGGAGACTATAAGACTGCCATGTTCACAAAATATAGCAAACACGACTCTCACAATTCTGTCTGCTCAGACCCTAAGAAGTTACTCCAGCAAAAACTAGCAAAGTTTAACAACTCATATTTTCAGTCTAAAACAGGAAAACTAATGGAAAGTAGAACTATGGTTGATTTACCAACCAAACTTTCATGCAAGGGTCACCAAACAGCAACAGATAGAGAAACAACAATGTTGGATCCTTGTCTAAAACTTGTTCTGTCATTTTCCCCTTCTTGTGTTGTCAGACTGTATGTTACTCCATGTATCATTATCAATCTAACAGAGAAAACTTATATCAAACTATGATACATACATGTACTGTGTTAAGGCATGCCTTCTTTTGACATAAACTCTTCACTAATCTAAACTAGTAGTCTATAATAGGCAAACAATATCAACTTAGTAAGAACGAAATGAACATTTGCATGAAACAGTGTATAATACTGTATAAGCATGAGACTGTATTTATTTCATAGCATCTTGTACCAAACATGCTTCTATACCAGATATCTTATAGTATCTATAGGGTTGCTGATGATTCAGATAGTGTTAAAATAACACATCCTCTGTGCAAAAGAGCTCCAAGATGAAAAAATTAGAATTTATGGGCATACATAAGAGTTAACATACCCTTCATGAAATAGGTTGTAATGATTTTTTATATTAAAGAATTTTTAAGTTTATATTATTCAAGTAATACTTCTTCTGTTGTATTATTCTCAGTTTAGGTTTGCCTGTTATTATTTTTCTGCTCCATAATTACATTAAAATGTATTTCATTTCTTGAAAACAAAAGGTAGACACTTATAGCTGTCACATAATGCCACCTTACAAGGCATAGATTTATAAAAACGTGTAACGTTAGATCTTTATTTCCTTGTTATAAACATACCTTGTATAAACTAATTTTGTATAGCTGCAATATCTTTTCTTTCATTCTTTTGGCAACAAATATTGTATCACCAATATGCATAGTTTTATTTGTTATTATGGGTTCACCACACCACGAAGTGGTGTGGTGAAACCATATTGCTTTTTCTGATGTTTCTTCTCCTTCTTCTCCTCCTCCTCCTCCTCCTGCCATATCTTTAAATGGATTCAGCTTCTTCATTTTAGGGCCTAAGGTCCTGAAATTTGGTATGGAGGTACAGTGGGCAAATACCCCTAGGCGTTTTTTAAATTATTGTGATACAGGCTTTTAGAATGGTTTTATTTGAGTTTTTTGGCTGTGTAATAGCTAATGTATTACTGTGTAAGTGTGCAGTGTTTACCACATTTGGACATGAGTCATCACAATGGCATGCAAGGCATCAACCAATAGGCATGCAGCTTTCCTCTATTCTCCTTGCTGATTGGCTGTTGGGATTTAACTGGATTAACTTCATTTACACCTGCACAGAGCCATGCCATACTGACAGTATGTCTGTATTCAAGTGTTTTGGTAGGTATTTTAAGCTTTCCTGCTCCAGCATTGGAATGCGGGCTATGAACGCTTCTTTTTATCTTGAAAATCAACAGTTTGCATTATGCAATCCTAACCAATAATGTAGGGAATAGCTATCCAACTGTTGTAGTCTTAGTTGTATGTTACTTCATACTATAGTTATATCAATGTAAAGCATTGTTTTCCCTTGTGTTTCTCATTCTTTCCCTGCCATGTGGTAAAATGTGGTGAACCCATCGCTATATTTGCTCCAAAGCAAATATTGGCCTTTCTAGTTTGTATTCCTTTTTTCTGTATAGAACGCTTGTCAAAGAAAAAAATCTCTGACATAGCTAGCAGAGTGTGTGATTTAGTTGTGAAATATTCCTTATTTTATTATGATTATGTTCTTACTGTCAGCCTATGGAAGAATAAAGCATTACTCTATGTAGACAAAGGAGGGTATGAGAAGTGGATCTTTCATTGTGTATTTGTGGATTGGGCTGTACCAATTTCATTTGTTGTTTCTCATACATTTATTGACGAACTTGGTTGGCAAGGAAAGTAGAAAGACTAGCTGCCCTAAAACTTATATTATTTGGAGGGGGGCATTCAAAGGGCAATTTTAAAGCGGAGGCTTCTAGTTGTTCTGTATCAAATAGTTGGCGAGCAGGTAAACATGTTTTAAGGGCATTTGTTACCCCTTTTCATTTTTTTCTCTGTTCACTAACTTTGCAATATCAAACTTGAATTCAGCCAATCGGGTTCGTTCAGCTCTATGACGTAGATAACCAAGAACCGGACTGTCGCGAAGAATGAAGTCTCAGTTCTCACCAGGAAGTGGGCAGAACTGCTGCCCAGGCTGTCGTCTGATCTCCATGGCAACGGCCGTCATGGCTGACATTTCGGCGGGAACGTGACGTCATCCCTGAGGTAACAGTACTGTCCCCAGAGATGGATAGCCTCCATAGCATGCCAAAAACTTTTTTTTCGGGGTCTGCAGGGTCTTTGGGAGCTTTTATGTGCTATTTTCTGATTGCACATAGACAACATAGCCGGCCTGGTTGAATTACCCCCGTTTTTTAGAACTGGGCTAATCAGAAAACAGCCAAAGACCAACAAACCCCCAGTTCTATGAGGTGGACAAGTGCGTTGGACGACAAGTTGTGAATTCCGTGGGCTCCAGTCCATAAGGTAAGAATACCGTGATGAGAAACTCTTGTACTGTTAGTCAGATGTCTTTCATATGAAAAGTAAAACAGCATTGGGCTGCAAACTTTGTTTATAGCAATAGACATTAGTAGTAGTAACTTTGGGGGGGGGGGGGTTGAATAGGGAGGCCAAAATGTTTGAATGCACATAACACAAAAATTAAGAATGGCTGGTCATTTTAAAAACTTCATACACTTACAAAGACAAGTCAGTGAAAATTTCATACAGTCATATAATGTGGGGAAGTTGAATTTTAATGCCTGTGAAAATGGGGCAAATATTGCCCTTACAAAACAAAGTCTTCGCGATCGTAGTTAATTTAGAGCAGGAATATATGATGCCAAAATTTCGTAATATGTACCAAAGGTAGACGTAACGTACCTGTGGGCACACCTAGCCTTTGATGTGCCGCCCGTATGACACGGTAAGGACACTTGGGCGTCTCCAGGTGTGCAGAAGTCTCCACGTCACAGGTGAACCAACAGGTAACGTCTTGATATTCCACCTCATCTTATCGCTAATTCCTTCTTCTTAAAGTCTTACCCGGTTGACCTAACCCATAGATCTGGTTTACGACAGATATTTATAAAATATTCCACATATTCGCGACTTCTACGCCGTTTAAACGGGTCGTTAAGTCTATTCTATGTGAGGAATGAGACAAAACATGTTGTTTTAATATTTACAGATTTAGCGACTTTTGTTTGAGTCAAAACAGTTTAGAACAGGCCACACACATAGTAGATAGTAGCGATGAGTGTAGGACAATATGGCACAGTCCATTTATTCATTCCCTCATTCAAATTCATTCAAATTAAGTAAGGCAAATGACATTATACAGAGGTCCTTGGTAAGGCATTTACGCAAGGTACGCCTTTTACGAAGAAAGTTCTGCCTCGAGTTATGCAAACTCTATCATTACCTATAATAGAGCTCAAAGTGTCTTACGCCAATTTACTGATATAGTTAGACTAGTATAAGGTGTAAGCTTGCCACCTTGAATTCGGACGCCTTTTCTCTGAATCAGCAACTTTATTTTTGAATCATCAGCCACTAACAAAGCACGAAGCCATAGAAAGGACTCTCTTCTTTCGACAACTAAGCCGACAAAAACCCTGTGCCTTCCTCTGTTATTAACTGCTAGTAACTACAGTAATTGTTAAGTACGTGCCGCGCTTTTGTTGACTCAGAAGTTCCGACTTTCACGTGAGTCAGAAAATTGTAGGTCTGACGTCACGGGTCAGAGGTGGGGTGAGTGACCTTGAGTTCAAACCGTGAACTCCAAGCAGATCCTAGGGTGGCAAAAGACAGTATCAAATTGGCCAAGCAGTATCCATTGTGGGTATTGGACCCTCTCAGGCGAATGGATACTGCCTGGCCAATTTGATACTGTCTTTTGCCACCCTAGGATCTGCTTGGAGATTACACAGATCAGTCAGTTATTCTAGCCTGGTTACCAGGCCTTTGAGGGGGCAAAAGAGCCTAGCTGGTGTCCAGTCATTCGTGGTTGGGGTTGGTTTTCCTCGTGGCTTTAGGAGCTCTTTCCCCGCCCGCCTCAGCTAGGTTCCCCGGTAGGTTATGCACGATGGGAGTTAATGAATTTATGACTTTATTGTACAATTTTGCCCCACTGGTCTATAAAGCACAGGTCACAATATTACAATCATATAACGTGTTACATATACATATACAAGTAACTTTACATACATATAACTGTTACCAGTGTGTACAAACGTCTAATGTATTCTACTCTTTTCAACTTCCTCCCACTCACAATACACACATACCTTCCGATTTTTGTTTAAACATAACAGTGACAAAAGAATGCAGTTGTGACAAAGACGGTCCTTCGGGACGTGTCTACAGAATGCCACACGGCAAATGCTACATGTAGTAACAGAACAGAAATGTTACAATAGGCCGTTCCAGATCGAACACGTCCAACCCCCGAATGTTCCATTTCGAACACCTCCGTCAATATCAAAGTGCCGACAGACGCCGACTCAGTTTTGCTACTTTTACATTAAATTTCCCGCGCTGATTGTGGCGAACTCGAAATAGAACAGGGGGTTCGACGTGTTCTATTACGGGTCTGTCCCGGCAACACAGTAAATACCATGCGGGCGCTTTGCCGGGGAGAGTCTACTATTAAAACGCGAGTTTTCTAAACATCGGCTGTGTCCTTGAATTCCAGATTCCGGACAGGTGGGCCAAAATAATTTTATTTCATGGATCACGTCGTCTGGATTCCTTAAAATTGAAGCGAGAAATAAAGTGAGAAGAAATTTAAGGTCGTCTTGCGACGTAACGTTACGTTTAAAGCAGACGCTTTAATTTTTTCGAAAAATTTGTAAGTAAGTATCATTCTTTTTTTTTTACAAAAATGTGTTTGACAGGACCACCACTATGAAAAAAAAATTACGATCTTTCCCCCCAATATCTGCTTGAATCCCGCTGACCGTACCTTAAAGCCTCAGGTATGTGGACAGGTGTCCCCGCCCCTGTACCGGGCTATACCTGCTGCTCACCTGGATAACTCTCTATCCAAGACTTCCTCCTCTTGTGTGTTTTTTGCTGGCGGAGATTCTTTCAACTGCCCGAGCGCAGATCGGCGGAAAGGGAAGTTTACAGGAATAGAAAAGACAAGAGGACAGGGATGTCTGCTGCATAGTTTGGGGATAGCCTCCCCCAGGCCTTTCTACGGGAATACGGATCTTAGAATTCGGCAAAAAAAAGAGAGGAGAGTAAAATTGGCCAAGGGGGTCCGGCCGCGGGGAGGTAGTTTCTTTGACGATGACATGAAATAGTTTTTATCAAGCCGCTATGTGCCTTAAAGTTTGATAATCGTACATATCGCTATTATCACATGTTTCTTTTTTCTATGTTTCCGTCTTTTCTCCACTTTTCTACCTTCTACTTTATTTCGTACAGCTTACGGGTTTCCTTCCAATTCAATTCCTTATGTTCACGGCAGCAAAATTTCATGGTCTGAGAAAAATGGACATGTTCACGGAACTATATATTCACGGTGGCGACAGGTGCAGGAAAAAGAAAGTCCAGGAATTATTTGTTAACTGTAATGATAAGTTCACGGTACAGAAGTGACAGTGAAAATAGTGAACATATCAGTATAGTGAAAAAAATAAGGAATTACTGTATTCTAAAACACTGTAAATGTAAGAAAAATATCGCTGGGTAGATTTCTAAACTTAATTGTCAGTATCTACACGTAGATCTTATCTTTCTCGTCTTTCCTTAAAATATTTCAGACAACAAAACTCACGGGTCACACCCATCGTCCCACTTTTCTCTTCCCCTGACGTCACACACCACGTGACCAACAGGTAGTTCTACCAGGCTCCCCGCCCTGACATAGTAATTACGTTAACACCGACTCGCCAAGATTCCTACAGAAACACATGGAGGGAATCCGTCTTCTATTCCGCCTTAGGACTTTCTTAGCAGCATCTTGAGACGGCTGGTAACGTCTTGGTGGCGACTTGAGGTGGTGAGGAGTTCTTTAAGTAGGTAGGTCACGTTTGTAAGGTGTGGGTTGAGTAGGAAAGGTGAGACTGGGCAGGCGGTGTTTCCTTTCTTGTCGTTACCTGCCAGGTAATGTCTCACCTGTGTTGTGATACGTGTAGTGCGGACAGGTAGTCTGTAGTGTCGGACAGGTGGGGTGTTGTACAGGTAAGGAGAGGGAAGAAATATGAGTTGTGTACATCACAAGACTCCGACAACTTTCCCTGAGTCGTACCTGCGTGTTTACCTGCACCAGGTGTGTTAAATCGCCCAGTTTTCAGACGTCTTCAGGTGGTGTTTTTCATAATTGACGACTCCTTTCACCCAAAGTCAACAGAAATACGAGGTTTCGACACATTTTGTTTGTAAAGAAAAAACAACAGTCTGATTCTAAGCGGAAGTCTTACGCTAATATATTTAGAGGGACTCCACTTTCTATTCTCTCGGCACGTAGTTTTACCGATGAAACCACTACTTACACCATAATTGCTTTACTGCTGATCCAATTAAAGTTTCCACGCTGTGTTAAGTACGGTAGGGTGTTTACATCTGGCCAGGCTTGCCCGCGATCGTAGGTAGCTTTATTCGTGGCACGATTTCAAGCAAGTTTACTACAGAACCGGTTGTTGACAAGGATTTCTCACAATATTTTCCGTCAGAAAATAGCTGAATTTTATAAGACAAACACACGACTGTTCTAGACACGTCCCCAATGTTGTCGTGAGTCTGTCGCACGACTGAATACGGCCGGGTCCCGAGTTGGGGACAGTCGGGTGTGGGTCCGTGTGTGTTGTCAGGTCGGGCCTTGGTGCGTGATGCAGGATTACCTGTGTAAGTCAGTCAGGTGGAAACGGCACAGGTAGAAATGCTACCTTCCTACCGCAGGTATGCCGAACGTAAGTACAGGTATGCAGAACGGACGTACAGGTATGCACACCTGGGTAAAAGTAAGAAAATCGGCCTTGAGATTTTAGGGGAATTTTTTGATTATGATTATTATTTTGTGCAGTGTTTTTAAACAGGAGAGTCGAAGTAAGAACTTTCGTCAACAGCTAGGAGCGGAGAAACTAGGATAGACAAACACACACTCCGGTAAACCACACTCACTCAACCCGCACGGGGAGAAAATAGCACATAAACAACACAGATACATCCTATTTCTGTGCTGTTATCGAACTGACTGTCTAAAACAGTACACGTCTGCAAAATAGGATGATAACAGGACGATAATAGTGTGTATATCGGAATCATGTCGTAATTTTAAGGGGGGGGGCATGCCGGTAGTGACACAGGGATTCTCCCCCAGGCGTTTTTCTGTCACCCGTCTTTCAACTCCGCTCGTTAACATTGCCGAACATAATTATCGCCTCAACACGTCATCCTGCCAATTAAAACCCTGCTAATGAGCCCTTCCCGTGGAATTAATTAGCCGGAGATGGCGAGGTGAGATTTTAGGGTGTTTGTAGCGGTAGAATCGGGGTTGTGTGACGGTGGAAGGCGGGTTGTTGTTTGTATAAGAGTGGAGGAATGTCAGGTATGGCCCCGGCAGTCGGGATGACCTGTTATTACCTGTAGGGCGGGCGGGAATAATGCAAACTACGGGTTGTCGTCATTCTGGCGTAAAATTTGTGCTCTTAGATTCAGATTTGTATACATATATCGGCATGATTATTACCTGTGGGTGGGCGGGAATAATACAAACTACAGGTTGTCGTCATTCTGGAGTAAAATAATCAATATTAATAATAATGGTTTATTGTGGGGACTCAAAACAACCTTACAGTGGCAGCTTTTTGGCAGAATTATAGTATGGTACATGTATAACAAAGACAGACTGAGTATATTTACACTTAATTTATGATATCAACACTTAATCAATACAACTTAAGATACCTTACGTTCAGCTTGCACATGTTAAAACCATTTCGTTACTGTGTAAAAACATATAAATATATCAATCGGTATGAAAGAGTAGAAATTGACCAAATAGAGAGAGCTAACATGCCGGGGAAGTTGGTCCGGGTACGGCAAACTGTATTTGGCCGATTTCTACTCTTTCCAGCCACCTCCCGAAGCCTGGTAGAGGCTAACCCAACCTGAACTCCCGACAGAAATACCTGGTTGTAAGTGACTCGCGTCGGTATGCCGTCCTCAGTGTTAGTACTGTTACAGTGTAGCCTCCATAGCATGCCAAAAACTGGCGGGTTTTGGGGGTCTTCTGGGTCTTTGGGAGCTTTTATGTGCTATTTTCTGATTGCATATAGATAACATAGCCGGCCTGGTTGAATTACCCCCGTTTTTGCAACTGGGCTAATCAGAAAATAGCCGAACCCCCAGTTCTATAAGCCTGCTACGGAGGCTAGTTACAGTGTAGCTTTCTGAAGCGGAATGAAGCCTGCTGTCACACATGCCTTACACCGGATCCACCAAAGAACACTGCGGGAACTCCTGCGCACTACAAAACGTGTTTATACATAAACTCTGAAACCCTCTAAAACCCAAAACCGACACTAAAATCCTTACGAACACGAAGTTGTAGGTTATATTGACACAACAAAAGTACATGGGCTTTTGTAAGGTCTTCTTCATTTGCCCAACTAGTCAAAGACTATTATTAAGGGTCAGCCCCGAGGTCACATTCGTACTGACTACAATAGTCGAGTAGATAATTGTTATAGGGTATGATGGCAATAAAAAGCGCAGCAAAAGTGCGATAACTCATGATGGATCATGGTGAGTCTAATTAAGTTAAAGGGATCGGCATTTGCCAGCAAATGCAAAACGTTTCCCTCCAACACCGCCGTTCTGTAAACATCTGCACGTTGTTTCCCTTCGGCGGTAAACAGAACTAACAGTAGAAGCCAGGGTGACCTTTACAGGCGTGACCTTCAAGATTATCTCACGCTGTTTTTGTCCTTCAGCAGATCTTATCTTGAAGTTAAAGACTCCTTGAGATGCTGATCAGCCTTCAGAACCGTCTGTCCGGCAAGGCGGCCGGATGTTTGTGACAGGTGACGGATGGTATTTTTAGATACTTGACAAGTAAAGAAAAAAATTATATTCCTGTTAGCCTTTGATAAACCAAATCTAACTAATCTTACAGCCTCATACATTTATACAATCACTAAGAAGCGAGAGGAAGTTGAAAAGGCTAGAATACATTAGAGGTTTATGTATACATGCAACAGTTATATGTATATGTGTATGTATATGTATATGCATATGATTGTAATCTTGTGGCCTATGCTTAGCCCTGTGAGTGGGGCAAAAATGTTATCTCTGGCCGATTTCTACTCTTTCCAGCCGCCTCCCGAAGCCTGATAGAGGCTAGCACACAGGCACTGAGCTGGCTAGCTATACACCCTGGTATGTTATCTCTCTATTCGGCCAATTTCTACTCTTTCCAGCCGCCTCCCGAAGCCTGGTAGAGGCTACCCAAACGCACCGCTTTCTCCCATGGTGGAATGCTTGTGGCGTGCGCCCATTATAGTGATACGATGTTTTATGAATAATTAATAAGACGCGATGATCTGTGTAAGAACAGGTTAAGATGTACCTTAAGTCCACCTTAAGTTTACCTGGGCACACCTGTGGGGAAATATGAGAACGGTGGGCACTTGGAATGTAGTTTCGTGTATATACTTGTGTATGTACTTGAAAGAAAATGTTCACATTAGACAGAGGCGCCATGATAACAAGCAAACGAACGAACGGACACACATACAAAATCAACACAGGATATTGGTAATTTTAAACCTTTTAAACAACAAGTGTGAATTTGGAGATGTTCTGACATACTATATAACGGGCACAGACTGAATCTTCCAGGCTTGGATCTTGTGGTGACAAGCCCAAAGCGAGTAAATCCATAGTACGGACGAAATTAGTTATATATTATATTTTCAAAATCATGCCTGATGAAGGCTAATTACATGTACAGTTACTAAGAAAGTAAACTAAAACAATAGAGAACATACAACTACTGTCTGAACAACTTATACTACCACCACTTTTGCTATTATGAGGTTTGACTTCTTCTTTGGAGGCAGTGGATAATGCATAGTCACACATTCTGCATAAATATAATGAGTGGGTTTTGTGATCTTAGTAATAACGTAGTCTTTGGGTGACCTTCTAAATGTTGAAAGTATGGAGAAATTGTGGTAACTGTCTGGGGTTTGACTTCTTCTTTGATGGCAGTGGATAGTTTCCGACTGTTGTACGTATGTTTACCTCTCCCGATGTTTACCTCTCCCTCCGGCCGTAGTTAAGTGCCTGAGTTGTTGGACAGGGTTGTCGGACAGGGTTGTTAGAGTGAAGGTTTACACGAGCACACCATGTCATTATCTCAACTGATTATCGGGGTTTAATTAACAACACTTCTGTTTATCCACACACAAACGGGAGCAAAACACACACATAAGCCGTTATGTCCTCAGGGCTTCATCCTGATCTAACGCTCTCTGATCCTAGTAAAAACACTCAAATACATGGTGATAGATCTTAGTATCATACCCCATACATTTATAACATATATGTTTATTCATTTGGCTCGCAACATAGTAGTTAGAGCATGTAGTGATATACCCATGTTCCAGCATCTGACACTATTACAGGGAATATTTCTATTCTATTCTATTCTGTTCTATTCCATTCTAGTCTACTATATTCTATTCTATTCTATTCTATTCTATTCTATTCTATTCTATTCTATTCTATTCTATTCTATTCTATTCCATTCTATTCAGAAATCTGTTCTATTCTGTTTTATTTCATCTTATTAAATTTTTTTTTTACATTTATTTTTTAAAATGGAGCTAAAAGCATCTCTCTTGTATACAACAGGAGGCAAAGAGACCAATACGTCCCTGAACGAAAATCTGGAAAAATGCTATTTTTTTCTTACAGCTGTTCACTTGTGAGGACGTCACTATTTATTTGTAAACAAACTTAAGCTTAGTAATGCGTGTAACACGTTATCGAGTCATCAGACCCTGAGGGTTAGAGTAGTTAAGTCTTATCTGAGTGTGTAACATCCCGGCTATAAATTTACACTAATGAGGAACTGATCATTCTTAACATGACTCAGCGACAGGTTAGACAATAGACCAGGCTGTGAAAATTTAATTGAAAGTTTCATTCAATTTAGCTGCAAAAAGAGGAATGTTGTATGAATGAACTTTATTGCTCGACAATCGTACATGGTACAATGTGTGGCAGTAATACAACAATAGTACAAAACTAAACTACAAACTTACTACAAACTATTATCTATACAGTATATGAGTTACAATATGGTCATGTATGGATGATTGGTCTCGTTTATGGAATTAAGTTTAGGGATATTCGACAGAATAAAACGAAGGGCTGAAAAAGGACAGAGGGACGAAGGGGAAAAGATGTGGACTAGTTTATTACAGCACTTTATAGCTGTCCAGAAACGGATAATTTTTTCCTCCTTGAATTACGGCAAATTATTCTCCCTTTTTGGCTCCGTGACAAACTACGCTGACTAAAAACGTCACAACTAGTTTTCTTTTTGTGTGTGCTTGTCTGTAGTTAGTCCTTTCTTTTAGTTCTGCAAGTCATGTATCAAAATTGGAAAGTGTGATCCGTGAAATTGAGAGACTATAAGTAACACTAACACAAAGCGTCGGCAACTTACAAACTTTCGCCGGACCGGTTTGTGGAAGGTGGATTCTGACCTGTTGGACACCTTTGTGACGTCATAATTGGCGTGAGTTCATAATAAAGCATGACATCATGACTCTGGCACGTCCATACCAGTACCCCCCTCCCCACAATCTGTACTACACACAACTCGTAATGGCACTTCGGCAGATCGTCTATTTCGCATACTGCGTGTTCAATGATGGCATCCCGTCCGTTTTCAATTGTGCCGGAGAAGATATCGTCTGCGACGAGTAAAATGCCGATGATATGTCAAAAGAAAACCCTGAACGTTGAACCGACTAGACGTGACGTCTTGAATAATGTTTTATGCATAGCACATCGGCAGAACGTCTCTTTTAATTTTGCGTATTTTCAATTGTTTTCTGTCTGTATGGATGCTATATGCAGTAAAATGATACGTTTAAAACCTCCACATCATTAGCGAAGTTTCTTAACACATTTGCCCTTGAGAAAGTTGACATGTCGCGCCCTGTGACCTTGCGCCATTGTGTCGCGTCTCGGAGGTTCCGTCCAGGTGACAGGACGACAGGGACAGGAATGTCGGCGTGCCTGTCCCCGAGGCGCTGGCATGTGTATGTCCCTCGGTCGGGTGTTTACAAAACGCACCTAGAATACTGGCAAGAAACGTAGCCTCTACCAGGCTTCCGAAGCAGCTGGAAAGAGTAGAAATTGGCCAACAAGACACTCAGATAACACTCCGGGGGAGTTGGTCTGCTAAAGGAGTACATTTGGGGGGACCCGGCACATGTTATCTGCCTGAGTGTCTATTTGACCAGTTTCTACTCTTTCCAGACGCTTCTTAAGCCATGTATATGATATTAGAGGCTACAGGTCACAGGAAACGAGAAATTTCGACCTTTGCTCTGACTTAACACTTTCATACTGGCTTTACACATATCATATCTATGCAGCAGTTTTGGAATAAGTTTTTGAATCAAATGGTTTACAATGGTTTGCCCACGGCAACTGTTACATATTTCTGTCCATACCTAGGGATACGCTTAAGTGTTGACAAACAGTCACTCTTGGCCCATCTTGCTTGTATTGGAGTTGGCAGACGAGTAACTAACACCGTTTTAGTGCCGACAGTCTTAATTTATGACACATATTTTGCCAACAGGCCACTACGATGTTTTCTACTAGTGTTCTCTATTACTCTAATATACCCTGTTATCCACCTTAAAATCCACGCGAAGGCCACCGTGTCAACCTCCTCACTCAAGTGTAGGGACTGACACGGTCATCCTACTCGGAAAATCTGTATCTGTACATGAATCTGTATCTGTGGATGAATCTGTACCTATGTATGTATCTGTACATGAATCTGTACCTTAATTCTGCATGTAAAGATCACTAGTTATTGCCCATACCATAACTCTAATTGTACACCCTGTTTATGTTTCAGGTAACACTGCTGTTCTTGTGACCAGTGAACCGTTCTGATGTGGTGACCTTTCCTAAGGATGTGACCCGATGATGGAGCTACATAAAAACTTACCCTTCGGCGATGCCATGGAACCAGTTCAAACGTGAGCTTACCACGGGAAGGTTGCCTGTAAAACTGCCAACCAGTGGAGTTGCGACAACAAAACGTTCAACATTTCGTTTCTTGGTGTTCTTTTGAGACTTGCGGGTTGGACGAAAATCCAAGATGGCGCTATCAAACGGCCAGATCGTCGGTATCTCTGTCGGAGTGATTCTATTCGTGGTGTTTCTGATCTTGGTGCCGCTGTACTGTTACTTCGTGTGGAGAAAGCGGAGGCGGGAAGCCGGCTACTACGAGTCTGAAGAGGAAGGTCAGCCATCCGCCACTAGCCCCCCTCCCCACTCGGAGAAGAAGGGCGCAGAGAACCTTGGGTACGAGATCAACGGGGACGAGGTCAACGGCGCGGTGAATCACGGGAAGGTTCCAGACAACGGCGTTGTCCAATCGAACGGGCCGGTTTCCGTGGAAACTCCCGCCAAAATAGAGATAGAGACTCAGCAGAAAAGTGTTCCGGAGAAACCGGACGAGATTTCGCTGGACATTCCCGAGGAGTCGGTTGCGTCATCAAAGTCCCCGGATGTGCGTCGGGACAGCGACGCCCTTTCGCGGTCTTCGCTGAACTCTGACCTTGACTTGGACAACATCTCGCTGAAGATGAGAGGACTCGGGGACACAGACGACATTTTGACGTCGGTCATGTCGGTCAAAAGTCCCTTCAACTTCGACGAACAAAACGTCAGCAAGGACGCAGAGGTCACACCTGAAGTCAAGGACGAATCGAATCGTATGTTCGATTTCGACAGTCTCGGGAAGGACACGAGATTATCAGAAAACGACGACGTGCCTGAAGTAATAATTCCTAACGATTCGAACGTTCCGCAGGACAGGAGCAAGCTGTATCAGGTTTCGGACATTCCCGGAAACGACCTTGCGCCTAGGGAGAATCTATCCTTTGATCTGGAAAGGAGCGACAGCCTTTCGCTGAGTTCGGCGAGTTCAAAGGAGACCATCATAGAAATGCCCGGGTTCGCGCAGAGGGACGCGTCCCCGCACCTCGAACAGAACACGTTCCAAGGTGACACGACCTTCGGAGAAGAGCTGACCTTGAGTGACCTTGAGGAGGACCTAAACTCCTGGGAGATCGAACAGCCGGTTCTAAAGTCGATAGAGCCACTGGAGGTGGATCAGCTGGTTCTACAGAGGGCTGACATCTCACAAGTAGAGGTCAACGCAGAAGAACAGGTGGACAAATCGAACGTTGAACCGGAAGTAGAAATCCAGATTGAGAAAGCAGCGGAAGTGGTGGAGATGCCCGATGACGTCATACCGAACGGCCATGACGTGGAGCCGATGACGTTAGGGGTTGAGATGGCCAGCGACTCGGACTCCGGGTCTGACGTGCCGACGTGTTCCATCACCATGGCAGCGGAGGACTCCAGCAGCACCGACGCATCGGCGGGAGAGAACGACGGGACCGTCTCCGTTCGAATCCCGGAAAGGACGTCACTGTCAGACGACAAGGTCACCGAGTCGGACACTCTGCTTTCCCTGGATAAAACCCCGCCTGCTGTCATGGGAGACAGTTTCGCTACGAGTATTTTCTCCACTCTGGACTCCGGTGTTCCAAAACAGCAGCAAGAGCCGCCGCCATCTTTAAACGAGGAGCCAGAGGTCACCGTCTTGTCCTTCAGGAACAAAGATGGCGGCGATGATGACGACGACAGCGTCTCCCTGTCTTCTGCGTCATCAGGCTCCTCCGGCGGGTCAAAGGGCGATGTTCTAAAGGAGAGTCTGGCAGTAGAGGAACCGCACAGCCCGCCGTTTAGCCCCATCACTCCTCTGAGGAAGAAATTTTTCTCCCCAACCCCGGAAATCGGGATGACGGGAACACAGATGACCAGTTCGCCTCTACAACTTGAACCCGAAACGGGGGAAGCCAGGACAGTGACAGACAAGGAGCCACCTTGGAAATCGTTCGATTTGTCGCCTACTTCGAAGAAAGAGGTTGGCTCAGAACTGGAAACAGTCGCGAAAGTCGACGAGGTGTCTTCACAGGTTTCCATGGAGACCACGCCGGAACCAGAAGTCGGTAAAATTGACGAACAGTTCGAGGAAAAGGCTCTGACATTCGCGACACCAGACGAAAGTCGCGTGGTGGCGGATTCGGCGTCGTCTGAGGCGAGCAGTTCCGAGTCGGAGAGGCCGAACGTGGACAGCGACGCGCCCGAACAAACTGTGACCACAGAAACTCCTTTAGAAACAGAGAAAGTAGAAAATGAACCCGCGACTGTAACTATAGAAACAGAGAAAGTAGAGACGCCTCAGATGGAAAAGCCACTCGTGGTTCAAGAGTCTAAGGCGTTTGAATCTGTCTTAGAAAGACCAAGTTTCGACAGAAAAGCGCCAGAGCCTACAGTAGGGTCCCCGAGTGTCAGTATAGGCGGTGACCCCACGGATGACGTCGTGTCCTCTGTCGGGTCAGCTCTGACGTCATGGAAAACCCGGAAGCCTTGGCGCACGCGCGGTAGGCTGGATGACGACAGCAGCAGCGGCCGGTCCACGCCGGAGTCGGAGAAGGCGAAAGACGCGTCTTTTTTCTCGAGTCTTCTCGGCACGTCCAAGGAAGACGCGATAAAGGACTTAAGGAGTAACAAGAAGAGGAGCGAAGTTACAAGGAGCGACTCAAGAACGCCTCGGTTTAAGTACACGGGGTTTTCAAGAACCTACCAAGACGAAGAAGAAGACTTAAGAAAGGGTGACGCATTTTCTTCCCCCACGGCAAACTTGGAAGGACGTTTAGCCGCAAAGACGGAAACTGAGTCGCAGAAAGAAGAACAACCGCAGGTGAAATTGGCAGCGAAAGAAATAGAAGATAAACTTTCCGAATCGACGAGCTTGGAGACACCACTAAGAAAGAACAGGCACCTCAACTCCCCTGACACAACATCCCAACCTGAACAAGCATCAGAAACTCCACCGAGAAGGAAGATAGACGACATCATACAACATCTCAACAACCGTTCGGAGGGACAAAAATCGGCTGAGAGAACAGTTGACCAGTCCCCTAGCCCAGAGCCCGTACCCGTGGCACACGACACCCCATACCGACCACCCCTACCTAGTCCTGACCACCTTACCCCGTCACAGAGGCAACTCGCACAGCAAGAGTCAGTGTCTTCTGCCGCGCCTAGCCGCCCTCCTCTGCCGAGTACACCCAACCTCAGCCGCACGGAGAGTTATAAAGCGTTAACTCCGGAGCAGCAAAGTGAAATCATATCCGCCAAATCAACACCGAGGACTACGAAAGATGCAGTCCAAGAGGGCACTCCGATGGTCGCGGCGACGACGCCGAAAGTTGCCGACACAACGCCGAATGTTGCCGAGGCAACGCCGAAGATTCCCGACTCAACACCGAGGATTCTCGACACGACAGCACCGAAAGTGCCCGAGGCAACACCGAAAGTTGCCGACTCAACCCCGAAAGTTTCCGAGACAACACCGAAAGTTCCCGAGACGACACCGAAAGCCAGAGACACACGGAAATTCCCTGCCAGAACACGCGACAAACCGCCTGTCTCCAAACTGTCCCCAGCGAGATTGTCTCCCTACACCCCCATGCCGTTCAGCAGGGACCGACACACGTCGCCACCCTCCGTCTCAACGACGCCGCCTAGCGCCGGGGTAGCGAAGGGCAGGCGGCCGCGCGGGGTGGCCCGCTTCATGAGCTCCAGTTCGAACCCGCTGTTCCACGCCGCCATGTTGCTCAACGACGAGGAAAATAAGAAGAACGCGTCCGCTCCGGATCAAGAAAAGAAGAACGAGAGTCTTAGAAACGGGAGAGGTTCTTCACCAAGTCTCAAGACAAGCCCTGCACCTCAAGAACAATCTCCCAAACCTTCACCAACAGCCAAGACGGAAAGCGAAGGTGTGAAGGCTCCTCCAAGAAAATCGCGCGGCTCCGACCCAGCGACGAACGGAGAGTCGGAACAGTCCGCTTCGGGTCTTCGGAAGGACTCGGCGCTGCTTCGGACGCCGTCGTCGGTGTCGAGGGCTTCCGAGGACGGTTCGGAATACGGCGAGGCGGTGTCGGTGGCGCTGGATGACGCGTTCGCCATGCTGGACGATATTTGATCAGAACTTGGATGTAAAAACTGGCAAAACTGTTGAGAAAACGTACCAAACAAGAAATTGAGATTTGAGACCCCTAGGAAGTGTTTTGGGTCTTCGTGTTTTGGATTGCGGAGGGTATTGTATGATGTTATTTGGGGTTTAACAGGGGAATCTACAACGAAGACAAGACATGGTTGAAATAGACTGAATTGACTGAACTTACATTTATGTTCTGTGACATAAATGTCACAGTGTGACAATGTTACAACCCAAGCGTGTTGTATCAAAATGAAAATAACAATGTATAAAAATGAGCTTGCCTGTTACCTATACGTGTATCTTTTTGTATTATCAGATTGTTGATAATGTTTATATCATTGTGAAAGTTGTAAAGGTATATCATATGCCAGAATATCAATGCTGGGTCGGTGTGTAACCAAATAGTGGAGTTTAACAGTTGTACTAATATTGGCCAGTCGCCATGGCTCTGCAGCGCCTCTAGCGACAGCTGTTTGAGCTGCAATGATAATTCTTGTTTAGGGAAGTTGTTTGTACATATATCAATGTTTAACATGTAAATTATCAAATGTATTAACACCTAATATTCCTAGTTATTACCTCATAACTCATAGCCATGTATTTTTAACAAAATATATTTCTCCCTTGTAACATAACAGGTATAAAAGCCATATAAACTTTGTAATCGGTGGAGAGAATTCTACTAATATAAGATAGTGACAACTAAGTATGGGCAACGTCGTCTACTAATTATTCTATATAACATGGAAAGCTGCTTGCGGATTTGAAGAATTCTGCTCGAAAAAAATGTAGTATTTTCAACTCTCATTTGTACTGATGGTGTAATGTAATAATAATGATGACGAGCTTTCTACCAGAAATGTTAAAATTAGACAAAATTATAGAACTCTCAAGGAAGACGCTTTGGTCTGTAGAGTAATTATTCCTTGTATGGGTTTCGTGTCATGTTGACAGAGCAGAATTATACGCGGTGAAGTAGTATATATTGTGTTCTTGCGAATACTACTAAGTCTACAAATATTCCGGCAAGTTCGGAGTAAACTTGGGCATTGCAAATGTCCTGTAAGAATGTCTAGGATTATCACTGTATACTTTCTATGACGATGACTCTATATATACCTTAGATATTTCCAATGTAGAATTCATTCTGTATTTATATACATTTGTACTTATTTATACAGGTACTAAAATTCACCCACGCAGACGTTTCCGAACGATGTTAACACATGATTAATTATGTACATGTACGTACGTATGGAAATGTGCAAATATAAACAACGAAGTATTCAGCAGATGTGGTTTTCTTTGTAGGAACGTTTTATAACATATTTGGCGTTTTTGCACCTTCTTCTCCAAACTATGAACAATAATCATACACTGTTTTTTTTCTTCTGTAAATCATGTAGGGCTGCTAAACGTTCTCGTACGACGTGAGGGTTGAAAAGTGTTTAGTATCATTTTCTTCAATGAAGACACGGTCAGAAAGAAAACTAATTCATTAGAAACTCGCTACACAAACGCACATGTGTAGATACAAAAATATTTATTTCATTTCTGCACAAAATAGACACAAACAGATGAATATATGCAACACTTTTGTTTAGTAAAATATAGTTATATACAGTTTATATACAACACAAGTAATATATATCTACAATCTATTAAGGAATGTATTTAACTAGCATCTTTGCAATAATCACGAATAACGCTGTATTTTACAATAACATTACGTCAATTGCATGAAACTATTCCTCGACAACCCGGGTGGGAAAAAGAGAAATATGTACAACTTGATAACCACAGACGGAAATGACGGAAAACAACTCAACAAACTTAACTGTTTGGTGATGATCATCATCTTAAACTTTTATACAGTTTATAGTTATACAGTAAAAGATATGAACAAAAATACATGCTGTTACAGTAAGTTCTATGCACAATGTTTTAGGTCAAACAGAGCGGCACTTTTAGTACTTTGCCAACGTTGAAGTTACAAAAATACTGAGTCACACGAATGTTGTAATTACAAGATGCTTGTCACCAATGGAGCTGACATTAACTTAGCCAGGAATAGAGAGGGGAAAACCAAACAGATTAGAACCTGGACCTTGAATATGGAAATACAATGAATTTAATTTGCACGTGGAGCTAATATTCACTTGTTGGATGGGGAGCAAATGTTAAAGCGGGAACAACCTAAACATGAAAATACACGGCAGTTGAAATATCTACAATGTCAAATACCTTACGAGGGTTTGACTTGTTGGTGTGAAAGTGCTTTTTATTCCTCTTGAGTGGACATCCATGGCAGAAGTGGGATCTACATCTTAAAGCCAGTCCTATAAACATCTGTGTTACAAGATTGGGCAAATAAACAGATGTTTCATCGTGGTAATGGCTTTTCGGGGTTCTCTTTTAAAAAAAAAATCATGAACAATGAGGAGAAAGCCACCTTAGGGCGATGCTAGCTGTGTATAATATGACCTGCGACCTTCATGACTAATCACAACTGTCAGTTGTCTGACCTTCACATCTATCAAACCTGTCTCCCCTCTCAACCTCTCCCACTGCTGTTCCTCCCTCCGTGCACCCTCCCCACTTGACTCTACAGCCTCGTCCACATCAGCCTGGCTGCCGTCATACAGGAGGTCATTAAAGAGCCCCCAGTAAGCCTTGCCCTTCATGGTTCTCACAAAATCTCGGACCCCTTCAGCACTGAACCTGTTATCATACAGCCAGACTTTCTCCACAGCTGTGCTAACCTTCAGCCACGCAGCTATGGCGGGGAGGGACTCGTTATGGATGGAATTGTTCTCAATATCTACACGTGTCAGGATGGGAAGGTTGATAAAGGCTTTCATTACTTCTCTAACGTCAGACAACATGTTAGATTCAAGGTCCACCTTCTTCAGGTTCTGACATGAACCAAGACCTTCAGCAAGACCAGGCACTGCCTCATCACTTATGGTATTGTGACTGAGATTTATCTCGTCCAAGTTGGGGAGGGGAGGTAAGAAGTCTCCCCTGTCAGACAACTTGTTATGACTAAGGTTCACCTTCTTCAGGTTCTGACATGAACCAAGACCTTCAGCAAGACCAGGCACCGCCTCATCACTAATGTTATTGTGACTGAGATCTATCTCCTCCAAGTTGGGGAGGGGAGGTAATTTCTTCATGAGGGACAGAATGTCTTCACTAGTCAAGTCGCAGTTGGAAAAACCCAACACCTTTAGCGGTGGAAACCTGCTAGCCTCGCCCCCCTCCACAAATGATGTTGTTGCATGTAGCGACGACAATCCTTGGAATAGTGTGAGCCATTCAGAAGAACTGGCCTTCAGACATTTCAAATCCAACGTAAATAAACATTCTAGATGGGGAAAAGACGATGCAAGGTTGTCGGCGGCAGCAGCAGGCAGTGAGGAAATTTTTTCCCTCAATCCGTAATAAATATCTCCCAGTCTCCTGCCTTTGAAAACCCTCGTTCTCTTACCTTTAAGAACCAATTCTTTGATGTCGGAAGAAAGGAAGGAGAAAACACCTGGCCAGACATTTGGCCGAGTTTTACACTGCAGAGTGAAAGTTGCAAACCTTGCTGTCAGATCGATTACAGAGTGGAATTCTCTGACTTCCACATGTTTCAGTTTGTGCAGGCAGCTCAAGACAACCTTGGCTTGTACCATGTCGTCGCTATTAACTTTATTTAATGCAATGACTATATTTGTGACATTCGGAGTGAATAACAGTGATTTTGACAGGTTACCGAAGGTACCTGCTGTGAATGTTTTTGACCTTACAGTAATTTTCATGAAGGGTTGACCAAACTGAAAGTATTGCTGAATTGTCTCAACGTTGATCTCTTGGTCAGTTGTTGCAAAGCAAATTTCTGTCATGAAATTACGTTTGCCAGGAGCTGCACTTGACAGGCACTCAAAAAGACACAGGTAGCTGAGATATCTGATTTGATTTGTGTGGTTGGTAGAAGAAGAACGCTTTGGCCCAAAAGGATACTGTTTTGCTTCCTGTTTAAAAGCCATGTTTTCTGGTAGTTTTACTGTCTGAATAAGTGTTGTGTCCCTAATGAGTTGTGTCAAGCAGTGGAGGCCATGAAGGGAGATTTCAGGAAGAGCAGACAAGTCCATAGTTCTATCTGGAAAGAGTTGCTGTGTCAAAGATGACAAAGCATCTATCTGCTCTGATTCTGCAACTGTAGTTACAATAGACAGTAGGCGGTTAAAATCGTCAGACCCTACCTGCCGTTGCATGAGTAATCGTACGAACTGTTGCAGGTGTGCTGGAGGAGAGTCTTTCCTGCTCAGGAGGTGAGCAAGGCTGCAACAGGTGATGGGCAGGTGGTCTGACTTCTCAGCACAAACTCTCAGGAGTTCTGTACTGTCAGTCTGGGTTCTGACTGCGTGTGCTACCCAGAATGCCATGAGAAACTGCCGTATGCTGTCATGTACAAATTCGAAGGTATCCTTTGCTTCATTATAATCAATTGGTTGCAACAAACCAAGCGATGACTGTTTGATATCATCCCAGTCGAATTGGCTTGTATACACTTTAACAGACTGCTTACTTCTTTGACTTTCAAAAGCAGCTTTTCCCAAAACGAGACAATGGGTTTCATAGATAGATGTGAGTTTTTCATGGCTTATGTCATTTTGGGAAGAGAATTGCTTGGCAGAAATCTCAGTAACAAATTTTATAAATTCCGATAACGTACCAGGAAAGATTTGGTACTGTTTCCAGTATTCACACAAGTAAGGGTGGAAAAACCTGT
This sequence comes from Branchiostoma belcheri, assembly GCF_001625305.1. Classification (NCBI taxonomy): domain Eukaryota; kingdom Metazoa; phylum Chordata; class Leptocardii; order Amphioxiformes; family Branchiostomatidae; genus Branchiostoma; species Branchiostoma belcheri. The sequence continues at coordinate 474,916 of NW_017802436.1, read as the reverse complement.
CCCTGATGAGGTGCTTAACCAGTAAGTTACTTGGCCAGCTCTCCTGGATAGATCTTGCCGTGTCTTCATCATTCTTGAAGAAGTCTTGGATGTAGTCATTCCAGGCCAAGGCGTCTTCTCCGGTCGGGTACAAGGATGAGGTGGAGGTACACTCTGGTGTGTTGACTTGTGTTTCTGTAAGCAAGATAGGAATTAAAAACTGTTCTGATGCTACGTTATCTACATTTATAATAGAAGAACATAGTACTGCTTTCCACGATTTTCAAAATGTCCAACTTGTGCTAATACATGATAAGAAAAAGTAGATACCTTCAGTGCAAAAAATATATAGTCATATCAAGGAACTGATTAATTTGATAATGGATGGCTGTCATGTGTAGTGGTTTAAAATAAATGCTATGCATGAATTCATCCATACAAACATGCATGCATGTTAAGATTTAGTTTATTAATAATCATTTCACCAATCATATATAATGGAGTATCTAGACACACTTCGGGGTGGAAACGATAGAGTGGCTCACCTTTTCTGTCTGTGACACGTGTTTGGGGTGACGACAGACGTGCTTGATGTTGCTGCAACTTGTGCTTGATGTTGAGACAGAATGGAACTGGGCAATTCTGCTCTTGGCAATGTTTGGCATGGTAAACACACAGGGCAATCAACTCTTTACAGATCGGACAGGCACCACTAGTCTTCCCCTTACAACTCTTAGTGTGCTGCACCACATGTTTCATCTTCTGACAGCTGGGGAGACAGTTTGCGTCTCGGCACTGACAGGCGTGGATCATTCTCTGAATGAAGCGCTGGGCAGCCAGGCGTCTGGCCTCCTGTGGACTCAGGCTGGGCTGTAATGTTTCTACATCCTTCAGCTGCAGGCCCCACTGCATTTCGTGTGAGTGCCCTTTCTTCTTCTTGTAGCACACCACACACAAGTTGTATTGCTGCGAAGGGCAAGAGGAAAAAAAGGACAGATGTCAGCTGCTAGACGGTACTCAATAATGTTTGGGAAACTAACATAGAATCAAGGGGTATTTAAATTCTAGGTCTACTATGGCACAAGTTCCATTATTAGCAACCAATAAACCATCTCGTAATCATCAACCTCCAATGATTGATGTGGAAGTTCCTATAAGCAGATGTATTCACCTCACAAGTTGTACAAATGTAAGAATATTCTGCCTGCATCGTCTGCTTGCATGAAGTACAGAACAGTGGCACTGCAGACGGCTCAGACGGTTCCTGTAAGATTATAATGAGAATATGAAAGAACGTATTACTTGTTGCAGATGTACATAATTTCATCATGTTGCTAGAAATTCATGACACAAAAGGTCTATTCCATACAAGCCCAAGCACTATGCAAAGTGTCCATGTTGGATACGAAAAGGCTGGTTGCTAATGTGTCAACGAAGTTTATGACATACCTCATTTTCTGGTACTTCCTTGGTATTTCTTGCCAGGAGCACTAAGAATGAAAAAGAATGCTCACAGTCATTTGACATATCATGCATATCATTTATCTTCTAATATTCTTATGCATCCTAATTCATGTCAGATTTATATCTGTTGTACACGGTTGAGAAACACTCAAGTCCAAAACCTTTTCTTCCTTTGAATCACAAAAGTCAGTTACCTGGGCGAGTAATTCCTTCCCCATGGTCTGGATGATATTCATTGTTATGATCAGCTTCTTCGGGATGCTCTTTTGCTGAACCTTCATCCACCAATGAGTGAGTAGTGTCTCCAACTGTTGAGGTTAAGGGGTGAATGACTAATATTTCAATTGGAAGGTACAACCGTAAATCTGGGTCACTGGACAGTGTCTCCTATTTACATGACGTACTAAGAAACAACTTGTGATAAACAGTACATGGGAAATCTCTTACCTGCTGCACCCTGATGCTCCTCTTCCTCATCAGAGCTGCTGATTGAGTCAGAACTGCTGCCGTCAGGACGTTTCCTCTTTAACAGCAATCTGCCATCTACAAGACAATGGAAGGAAGTGACAATCCAGCCAGCCTTTCCCATGCCAATGGAAAGAACAAACGTACAGATGGTTTTGTATAGAATACCGTACATTGACTGAATCTTTCAATCCACTAGTCTATATACTGCTACCATATATGTATCATATGATATATCATATATCTTTACCATCATTCCTTTCAGCCTTCATGTTGTCTGATTCCTCATCAGAACTGCTGGAACTAGAAGAACTGGAACTGTCAGAACTGTCCTGTTTAGGCGAGGTCTTCTCTGTGAAGGAAATAATTATTTTGCTGCAGTGTTACTTTTTTATTAATTGTAATTTGACTGAAAGTTTTGTAAAAATTTGGAAAATGTTGGACTTCTTTTGTTATAACGTACTGCAAGAAGTACTACTGAATTGTTGTGTATACCCACCGGCAGGGTTTGCAGTATCCAAGTCCCCGTCTGCCTTTCCTTTTGCAGAATCACAATCCGTTTCTGTCAGAAACAATTCATCAGAATCTGCATAAAATCAAATGGAAAATCAGAACCTGTTACTGTCTGTTTGAAAATCCAAGAGAACAGATTTGTTTCTGAAATGCTCTCAACAAAGGTAATATTGCAACAGATAAACCTGGAAGATACGTTTATTGGGAGTCGCAGTGTTGCACACTGAACGAAAATGAATTCAAACTTAACGTAACTCATTAAAAGGTGATAGTTCCTTAGCGCGATCATTGTCCTGAGTTTAACTACCTTGAAATAAACCTTATCAATAAGGTTTCAAAAACACTTTTCAGAACGCCAAAAATAATATAGTTACACTATACAAATCTCCAGCCTTTCTTGACTGATTAAGATGTTGACTTACGTCCTGGGCTTGATGCAAACATGTCATCCTCTGGCTTCTCCTTTTCAGCCTCACCCTTCTCAGCTGTTTCAAACAGCTGTCCAGAGGCTGCTGCATCTGCGTAGCAACAACAAAGCATGACGGTAAGTAAGGGATAAAACTGACTAGCCAGGTCAGAATACCAGACCTACCAGACCTATTATTAAGAACTGACAGGATCACGACAATGTTCAGTGTAGGGCTGTGTTACTGTCGTGAACATTGTGGCAGTAAACTTTTGAAGTTCTTTCTCTAAAAACTTTGAACCTGACAACCTCTGTACATGGTCCACTGCGTGCAAGTGCGCGTCTTGTCAGGATTTGAGGGTTCGGTAGTCTGTCTATGTTAAGCTTGTTAAATCATGACGTCTTTTTTCTTTCATTATGTATATGTATATGTAATTCGCATATTGTTCACTCATTATTTTATACTTGAGTCTATTGTATTTGTATGCTGTATCGGGACGAGGGCTGGTAAAGGTGTTTCACCTGTTCCCCCGTCCCTTTCACTGTTGTGATGAATTTTAATAAATAAATAAATAAATAAAAGCAATGGCAAATGAATTTAGCTTGTTTTCAACCTATGATCACAGTTATTGTAAATTAAGAAAAAAAGTTCACCTGCAACCTGGTGTATCCCAGCATCCCTCAGGGCCTGCACCAGCCGCTCCAGTGTGACGTCACCAGCGTTCCTCTTCATCCAATCACAGATCAGCTGGTGAGGACGGAGGGATGGGGGCTGCCTGGCTGTCAGGTCCCGGATGTAGTCAGTGGTGAAGCCGAGAGACAAAGCCAGCCGCTCCCACATGGAACCCAAATGGTCAGCAACAGCGGCTAGCTGTCTGTCTAGTTCTGTGGATCATATAAGACAGGTATAGAGAGCTGATAAGATAGCTGATATATGTCACACGATTTAGTATCAGATACCTAGAATACTGATTTGCAGAAGGAAGATGAAAGTACAACAAAGGCTATATGACGAGTGAGTTTAGTTGTTTCAAATATAGTCGTGTACCTGTTTCTTCTCTCTTGAAAAATGGACCTGCCAGTTCACCCTTTATCTCTGAATAGAGAAAAAGAAAACCGTAAAGTAATTATGATATATACACAGTATCTATTGCACACACTAACATATTATATACAAACGCATGTTACAGGTATGCCCCTGCATATGTTAGGCCATTATCAGATTTGCCTTGAAGACACTCATGCCAGGCCAAGGCGTCTTCACCCGTCGGATAAACTGACTGGTTGGCTGTGCTGCTTCGTGACGCTGAAATGAAGCAAATGCGGCTAATTATGTTACCAACATATTCTTTATTCTGGCTTCAGAAAGTACTAAATGAACTACAAGTACAACTGATACATGGTTAAGTTGCCCATTTACCAGAATCTAGTGATGATATCCCCTCCTCTTCTTGCCTGTTACTATGGCTACCGCCTGGCGAAGATGCCGAAGCCTCTCTGTCAGTGTTGTCTGATAAACTGTCATCTGATGTGTTTTCGTCTGTGAAGTAAAATTATTGATTCAGAACCCAAACTAATGAAATACAAGTTAGAAAGAAGGAAAAAAGCTCGTTTATCTTATTAAACATCATGATAGAAATTCAATGATATTCACCTATTATTGGATTTCATATGATGATGATGATGATGATTTCTTCAATATTAGATCAGGTTATTTTTTATTCACTTACCATGTGCTGTACTTGGTCGAGGCGTGACTTTACGTTTTGCTGCACCACCAGAATCTCCATCTGTGGAAACATATAAATCACTTACTAAGAAACTCATCAAATGTTTTTTTAATAACGAAGAAGTAACATAAACTCATCAAATGTTTTTTAATAACGAAGAAGTAACATAAACTCATCAAATGTTAAGAATGAAAAACTGAATCATAGCTACAGTTACCTACGGTGGGAAGTTCTACAATTACAAACAATTTACCATTATTGTTTTAAAGGAAATTTATATATGGATTTTCAGTTATTAACAACGAAAAAGACTTAATTTTTAGTTATTAACAACGAAAAAGACTTAAATATATTTCATCTTCCAATCTTACCGTCATCCGAGTCTCCATCTGAACTTGACCCGTCACCTTTAGCACTTTGACCTTTCCCCTCTAACCCCCATGACCCATCGTCCACATCCTTCTGGAACAGTTCACCGGTCTCCACCGCATCTGGGAAAAACATTCAGAATTGTAAAATATGAAATTCTGGCTTGATTGAAGTGGCCAAAAATCCAAACACCATGTGAAAACTACTTGTTACCTGCTATCTGGTGCAGCCCAGCTGCTCTCAGTCCCACCAACACGGCGTCCATTGATGCTCCCCACAGCTCCCTCTGTACCCACTCCCACAGACACCAGTGAGGGTGGTATCTGGGGTGGTAGGTGCTGCTGATCCTCTCCACGTCTGTACTGGTGAATCCCAGCTGAAAGGCCAGCCATGTCCAGTAGGGACCCAGTCTGTCGGCTAGCAACATCAGCTGGTTGCAGCAGTCTGGGTGTGAACAAAACAGAGGAAGATTTGACACATTAACTTGCATCCCATCCCTGGTCATGTTGCACTTGCTTGTGCAACAAGTGATCATTGCAACTAAGCTAGGCATCAACAGTATTAAAACAAATAACAAGTTGAACGTAACACAGCCTTAGCAATATTCAAATGGTAATAAAACATTAATGTGATCATGCAATCACAATAAATTTCAAGAGAATGACAATATTTACGAGAACAGAAGGGCTCCTCCTGTTGCTGTGGCTGATACATCAGTTCCGTTTGTTCCTGTTGGACCCCAAAACCGGCAACTATTTCTGTCTCTTTTATTGATGGTGGGTCCATGTACGGATGTGGTTCTGTGCCAGTGTGATGTTCTATGCCCAAGTGTTGTTCTGTATCCGTGTGATGTTCTGTGTCCATGTGGTGTTCTGTGTCCATGTGTTGTTCTGTGTCCGTGTGATGTTCTGTGTCCATGTGGTGTTCTGTGTCCATGTGTTGTTCTGTGTCCGTGTGATGTTCTGTGTCCATGTGTTGTTCTGTGTCCATGTGTTGTTCTGTGTCCATGTGTTGTTCTGTGTCCTTTTGGTGTTCAGTGTCAATTTGGTGCTCTGTGTCCATGTGATGTTCTGTGTCTGTGATATGACGCGGTCTGTGATGTTCTATTTTCATTTGATGGTGAGTGTGTTGTTCTGCCTTAAGTCTGGGACGTGGTTCTGTTTTGATGAAGTGATGCTCTTCTGTTTTCTCCTGCTCATCCTCTTCTTCTTCTGTTTTGACGCTGGGGCCCATTCTTGTCACCCTGTGCTGATGTAATATCACGTGACCGGGTTGGTGTCCTTCCCTTTTCACATGGAAGTGAGGTTCTGCCTTTACACGAAGACGCACTTTCTGATAGTCGAACGGAGGTCGTCTGTTGATAAGTTCGGTTTTAACACCAAGAGGCTGTTGGGGCTTCGCTTCTAAAGTTGGTTTGGTGTCCTCTGCTTCTGTTGCGTAGCTGCACGACGGTTTTGGTTCCACCTTTACTGGAGACAGAGGCTCCTGTTTGATGAAGACATCTGGAAACCCGGATGTAGAAATTTCCACCTGGCTTCTTCCTGTAGGACCTCTTGGGTCATCTGTGGTAATAGAAAAATGAAGACAGTTAGAACGTTGATAGATACAAAAAAAGCATTGACAAGTGCTTGGAAAATTTGTTTGAAAGTGTCCATTCAATTGAACTGTTAATGTTGTGTCACAGAAAATAAACCTCACTTTCGTCGGAAAGACTGTCGTCCTGACATCCCCCGTCCTCTCCCAGCAGCGTGACGTGTACGTACAGATCCTCCCCTTCTGCTGCCCTCATGTCGTCTGTGATCAGTTCCCGGGTCAGGGTGTCGGACAAACGTCCGTCTCTGTAAGCTCGCAGAAATGTTTTGTAGCAAGACTCATCGTCAAATTCAAGGTAACATAGAACACAGCCTCGCATAGCTCTCCTCAGGGTGGCCTTAAAAAGCCGAAAACTTCGTGTAAGGCCATTGTATATTGCTGTATTACGTAGAGATCTTGTATCTTTAAAAAGGAGGTCATCAACCCGTGCTATCTCATCTTTTGTTTTCCTTCTGATTGTCAACTTTGCCCTGGCAGAAAGTTTCTGTACATCAGAGTCGTCCGCACTTGACTCGTCCGTACCCAAGACTATGTTTGCATGTCGTCTAAACGCTTTTACAGCTTTCGAAAATTTCTTTGGATCTCGAAGCACCTCATCGTGAAATATTTCCTCACTCCTCTCAACGAACTTGTAAAATTTGTTGTTTCTTTCATCTCCATCTTCGCTGATGATTGCCTCATCTGAGGGGAGACAAAAAAAATACACAGTCTTTAGAGTTAGTTTGCAGATACAGAACGTTGACATTACATAAGACTGTACGCCGTGGCCATAGATAAAGATAAAAAATTTTAATGACACCTAGACAAATGCAAAAATATAATGCCAGGCTGAGCTACGACTGGAGGCATTGGAATGATAAAAATATACTTCAGCATCATTCAAATTAAAGTGGCACTGTTTGATATCGAAAGAATAATTCAGCTGTAAAATCATACATCAATGCATCTAGCCAAGTACGACACAGGATACTCACTTGTCCTCTGTGTCTTTGTTCTTGCCACACTGCACACCCCACCACTGACAGTTACAACACTGATGGTGTACTCAGTTCCTGCTGTCAGACCAGAGAAGGTGTGTTCCAGTGGATCTCCAGCGTTCACACTTACACTAGGAGCGGTGACACCATCAGCCTTAGAGATGCTGATCCTGTAGCTGTCTTTGGCGCCAACTGCTTCTGCCCAGGTGATCCTGATACTGTCTTCTGTCACTTCGGCAATGGTGATGGAGCCAGGCTGGGCTACAGCTGGAGGCATTGTAATGATGGAATCAGTAACATTTCAGCATCATTAAAAACTTAAGTGGCGCTGTCTGATATCGAACGAATAATTCAGTTGTATAATCCATACACCAATTCATCTAGCCAAGTAGTCTTGGCATGATGATAGGATTCATTGACAAATTCCACGACCAAAGGTCAGTGTAACTTGTAGGTAGCATAACCCGATAAAACTTTGTGACCCTGAAGAATTAACTAAAACACTGCGACATTGTTAACATAACAACATCATCTTGACTCTGAAAATTACATGGATAAACTGATAAAATTATAACTAACTCAAGAGCCTTTGACATGGGGTGACCAACATTTACTTGAATTATCTCTTACCTTTCTCATGAGATTCTTCATCTTCAGAATCAGTTCTTGGTTTCTTCGACTTCTCTGTTTGTCCCAAAGGTTCTTCCTTCCTTTTAAGACTGCTAGTGGACGGCTGTGGCTCCTGTAACTCTGCAGGAATGAGCAATGTTGATGATGGCCCCGTGAATAGTTTCATCATGTTGGTAAGACACTGAGTAAAGAGACTCTTTTTACACAACCAAGTGTTTTATTCAGCCGACGTTTCGGTGACCGTCTGTCACCTTCCTCAGGACAATTCTGACTGGCTCACATTGCACTGCAGCACAGGTGTCGCTGCTATAGATGCATTCCCAAACGTACAATATTTACATATCTACACATAAACGTGATTACAGGGAAATGTATGTAATATGGATAAAGAGTTGATTGTGTAAAAAGAGTTTCTTTACTCACTGCTGATAATGGCAAACTTACCAGCATGAGAATCATTCCCAGCACAGATGGCTCTTTCTCTTCGTGGGTCCATTTTGCTTTCATGGACACGTCATTGAGAATCGATAATCTGAATCTATTATAATAAGAAAAGGTAAGAAACGCACCATCTAAACTCTCTGCTGTCAGACTTTCATCAATGTCGATGAGTGCCTGCTTCAGAACCTGTAGAGTAGCCTCCCTTCCCTTCTTGTTTCTCCACCTGTGCAGCATTTCTCTGCACCAGTGGTCTTGATCAGGCTTCAATGTCTCATCTGCCCTGATTCCTTTTATTTCGTTCTCATTGAACCCCAGCTTCCGGGCCAGGTCGTCCCACTTGTTACTGACTTTGGTGATGACTTTGTCAAAATATTTCTGCATGTCATCTGAAATTAAACAACCATTAAGTACATTTCATCACACAGCATAAATATAATGTAGATCATTATGTATGAACTATAATATTCTAGTGGGTTTTCCTTACATTGCTTTGTCATTTGCCATTATAGATTCTGACAGCATTTGTTTACCTTTCTAAACACAGTATATTTGTTAAAGGATAATGCTAGAAGGGCTCATTGGAATAATAGTATACATGTAAAATGTATATATACCTTGGCCAATCTCCACATCCTCCTTAGTGCTTTGTTCAGAGCTCACACTTGCACTTGAAGCTGCACTTGGTGTTTCGCCTCTCATCCCTTCTCCATTGGTTCTTCCAGCGATCGCTGTTTCATCGTGTAGAGCTGCAAGCAGGAAAGGAAAACATTATGAATTTTTTCACAGAATTTTCAGTTGATGTTGAAGAAACGAGTGACACGAAAGACATTTCCATTCTGAAGTACTGGAAAAATTCTGGTCTGTCTCTAAAGAACATCACACGTATCGTGACTTCATCAAGTGATCAAATAGAAATCCGGCATTGCCGTCACGATCACGATGTTACAAAACAAACAGAAATGTCAAAATTGAATCCCAAAGAGATTTCGCACAAACAACCATCAATAATACGATAAACATGTTCTTATAATTACCTTTCTTCACATCGTCTCCCCTGAGCAAGTTGGCGAGCCGTTTGTATCCACTGTTCTGTAGCGCCGTGCAGAAGGAACGGAAACTGCTGCCCCCTTTATTATATGATTGAAAATGAGCACCATTTTATAATGGATTGTACATTCTACAATACTGTTCACTTTTCTTTCCACAATTTCAACTGATTTTAATACGTTAGATCCGATAGATAAATTGATACATGTATTTAGCTTTGTTAGATCTTTAGCTGTAGAAGACCATACAAAAGTCCCTGTGTCAATAAAGAATTGTGGGGTCGTGTGGCGTAGCGGCAGAATGCTCGACTCGGAACCAAGAGGTCCCGGGTTCGAGTCCTGACATGCCCTTGGGAAAGGCACTTTACACGACTTTTCCCTTAACTCAAGTATTGTCCTGTCCTGTATTTGTACTCTGCGTTGGTGGGGGCATAAAATAAGTTGATTTTTAATGATTAGTTGATAATTTGGTCATGAAATGTTGGAATAAATAATGATAATAAAAAAGCATCACCTTTATCCGCCAGAATCGCCAGGAGTTTCCGGACTTGCGCCTTCGCACCTGCCCCTTCTCGGTCTTTGATCTCCCTTTCTTCCTCGTCTTCTATGACCCCTGCAGACACCAGATGGTCCAGAACCGAGTCCACGTCTCTGATGTTGTTCACCAGTTCCACACGGTGCTTCTTTAGAAGCTGTTTATGACTTGCATCCATGATTTTATTTCAAAAATATCATGTTTTGACAGGAAGAGTTACTTTAAAAATTTGTTGTGATTGTTTTTACAACTGTATCTGCGTATACTAACAAAAGTCAGATTTGGTTGTCGAATTTTCTTACATGTCAGCTGGTAGGCATTCCGTGTAGGTTCGTGCTGTTGAATGTACAAACAGAAAACCATCTTAATTAAGTAAGTCAAATATACAAGACGAATAACTAAATAATCATTATGAGTTATATATTTCTATATTTAAGATATGATAATTGATATGACAGCCGTAGCAATCGACGATATGTAATACATTTCTAGATACAGAAGTAAACTCAACGGAATGGCGAATGGAATTTCTTCAATCACAATGATAAGAATACTCCCCCCCCCCAGGTCCACACTCTCCGCCTAAATGCACCAACATAGAGGCTAGCCCACTAATTAAGGCATAATTAAGTCAGACACGTGGCTCACAAAGACGCATAAAATGTTTTATATGAAGTCAAGGAAACCAACACCAACCCTCTCCCCAACACCACAATAAACAGCGGTAGGAATGACGTAGTGGGAAAAACCCAGGAAGGGGGAATCCCCAGGGGAATCCCCTCAGGTATTTTTTGTGGCAGAAGTCGGTTTTGATACACTGTATCCATTAATAACTGCATACAACACGGTTATCTTGACTAGTCATGAAACATCGTTTCTGTACACACAATCTGTGTATCCTGTATATCATCAAATATAACAGCATTGGTTTGTAAACCATGTAATAGTCAGCCACACGGAGGAATTAGTATCACTTTGTAAGCACACAGTGACGACTGTGAACCTTTTTCGCAACTGGGACAATTCAGGGTTATTTTTCAACTTTTAAGTCGTCAAAATCGCTTGAAATTCACACACAGTCACTTAACCAAATCATTTCGAATCCATACCCAAGCGTTGAACGACTTAAGATGTATGGTGGATACGAACTATCTTTCAAATTGGTTCCACTCAGGTATAACTTAAATACCACAGAAACAACAAACTTTAAGCAGATATGAACATCTGAAATCTACCACCAGTACTGGCTCTGTCACATTTCCTAAACCTAAGAAACTCTTATTTTCATTCCTTTGCAGTAAAAGTCTGTAAATATCTTAAGAAAGAGCCTTACTTAAAGAAAGTTTTCTTCCACTTACCTGTCCGAAACTTTCGCTGTCACTTCCTGGTCACATATGCGGAAGTGATCTTGTACCCAGGGCAGTCTGTGGGCGCACACAAAACCCTGGGTACGAGGCGGAAGCGCCGCCTGCCAGCACAATACCTAATTGCAGTAGCTCGCCGGGTCCAGCAAAATAGGGTGTCACCCGAGGTCATTGGAACACAACTCAAGTTATTTTTTGATTTTTTAGAACAGAGCGGTGTTCTTTTTGGGGTCACCTGAGGTCATATGCGGGTGATTATTGGGTTGTTTAATGTATGGATTGGGATGAATAAAGACCCGGTTTTGACTCTATTTGTGACATTACGGCGCCATAAGGAATGTGGAATGGAGCCTTCTGATTGGTCAACGTCACCCGGCTATATGATAAATTTTGAATGGCCTCAGTTTTGGGCTGGTTTTTTTTTTCATTTAGGCCTCTGTTTTTTTTTCTCTGTAGCAAACATTTTCTTTTTCACATTTTTGCATACGATTTGGAGTCTGTAAGATGTAACCCATACAATTTACTTTCTGTGGCCTTGCCTACTACAATGGTCTAGAGCGAACCCCAAGCAAGCGCCACGTCACAAAAAAAAGTGGTCACTAACCACTGATCATTAACCACCGGGTCTCTTTTGTGTGCCGCCGGCGACAACAAGTTTTCCACGTGTCGTGTGCTGTTTATAGCGCCGTGTGGATTACCGGGATGCCAGAGTATACAGTGCAATTTTGCGGAATACAGTGCAATTTTGCGGAATACAGTGCACTTTTGCGGAATACAATGTTATCTTATTAGTATACAGTGCAAATTTACTAGTAAAATTGCACTGTATACTAATACGATTGCACTGCATTCCGTAAAATTGCAGTGTATTCCGTATACTCTCGCACCCCTGGATTAAGGACTGAAGACAGGGTTCCGTCACAAAGCCCTGCCTGAGCATGGGATTACTACTTGCACAAAAGGACGTGGATATTCTTGAAGGTTATCCGAACGACACGTTGCCACCATTTGCCACTTGATATTTCTCGACCAGGACTACGTTTTCTGCTACACAAATTAAGCAAGAAAGTGTCAATTCGTCAGGGGTTTCTCAAGAAACTAGAAATCGTAGCCAAGGAGCGACTGCCTTAAGTAAAGGCGCCGAAACGGGGACGTTGATTGTTGAAGGTGGCAGCAACCAGACAGAGGACGAGATTCGTACTCAAAAGGCACGCCACGTTACGTATACTACTAGGTCAGTAAGTAGGCATTCTTCCATTGCAAAACATGATGGTAGCACTTCAGTACTTTATATATAATTAACCGCGTACTGAAACGGTTCGATTGTCATACCATATCTAATCCTAGCCTCTACCAGGCTTCGGGAGGCGGCTGAAAGAGTAGACGTCGGTCAAATAGAGATATAACATGCCGGGGGAGTTGGTCTGCTGGAGAGAACATTTTGCCGCGTTATTCTTTAATCTTTCTATCCTATGTACTATGCTATTCAGTATCACATACATGTAACATCATACTCCGATGTGTGTATTTAGCCCCATGGGCATAAACATGCAAATAAACATTCATTACCACTATCCCACAGGATATGTGTAACCACTGCAGTCTCCACGGCATCCGCCTGAGGTCGCTGCTGCTGGTGCCAGTGGTGACGCTTATGGTTGCCATAGCAACGTACCAAACATGGCGGCCGTTCGACGGGTCTGCTTTGGGACAGGCCCGCCATGGAAAACAGAGCAAAAGGTTGGTCTTACTTTCTTCCAGTCTCTCTAGTACGTAGCGATCGCATCATTCAATTGATTCTTGTCGGATGCTACAAACATATGGAAACCAAACAAAAAAGCTAGAAAGTTAACATTTGCAATGCAAATGCATAATGTTTACCTTCAGATATGATCTGCTCTGTTAATTCTTACTCAAACACATACATTCATATATATGGTGACAGGATTCTAAATCCCTCCTACTATAAAATTGCAACATGATGTAACCCAACACCACTTATCATGCATGGTGACATACATCTGGTTGAGGTCATTGACCTAATTTGTTTGGAGAAGACGAAACAGAGCAAAAACAACAAAATAGATTGTCAAATATTTGGCAAGAATTACAGCGTTCCATACGGGGACTATTTCTCCACGTTGGACACGTGTAGCACAAATAGCGGGTGAAAGGTGAATGGTAGACTACATCGCCCCCCGTCACATCAGAATGATGATTTTATGGAATATAGCGGCAGATCAAGTCGTGTCTTCGTTCATTTATTTTCTTTTAATTTTAGCCACCGACTTCGCTTGGGACGGGTGAATGACGACATCAGTGACGTCATGACGTACCGAGCCAATAGTAAAGAGGCACTCAACGACGTCATCAACGTTACCAAAATTGGCGGGAAAAGGAAAGTTCTGGATGAACCTAATAACGTTTCCAAAAGTGGTGGGAGAAAGAAGTCTGTTGGTAAAGAAGACGAAGAGTCCGCCAGAAAGTGCCAGCCGAAATCCAACGTTGTGTTTCTGAAGACCCACAAAACGGCAAGTTCCACAGTGCAGAACATACTCATGCGCTACGGTCTGGCAAGGAATCTCACATTCGTTCTGCCGTATTCTAGCCATATTCTGAGCACTAATATCCGCTTTTCAAAGTCAGCTGTCCTCCAGGAGCGTCTCCATGGTGATCGTCATGGCAACCGCACCGCCTACAACATCTTGTGTCACCACACGCGGTTCCAGTACGACAACATCCGGGACCTCATGCCAGACGACACTTTGTACGTTACCATAGTGAGGAACCCGGCCGCCATGTTTGAGTCGTCCTTCCAGTATTTCAGGTTCGATTCGCGGTACCACATAACCCAGCCGAACGCCATGGAAACATTTCTCGACAATCCTTCTCACTACGTGAAAAAATTCGGGGAGAAGCCTCATTCCCACAATGCCCTGTTCTACGACCTTGGGTACGACAGCGAGGCTCTGACCTCAGAGCAGACGATAAAATCCGCCATTGACCGACTTGACCGGATATTTTCGGTTGTCATGGTTTCAGATTATTTTGAAGAATCTGTCGTGTTACTGAAACACGCGTTATGCTGGGACATCGATGACGTCACGTTTTTCAAGGTCAACTCCAGGAACGAGCAGTCGGTACGTCACGTGACCACGAAAATGGCGGGAAAGATACGTCACTGGAACAGGGCCGACGGCATGTTGTTCGATCACTATAACATGACCTTGTGGTCCAAACTTCCCCGCCTTCCTGTTTCTTGGCAAAACGAAGTTGAACAGCTCAAAGAAAGGAATTTGCAGCTAAAAAATGCGTGCTTGGAATCTGATAGTGCGACAGCGGAAAAATTGGAGACAAATTTTAAAGTTTTTCAGCCGAAGGGAATTTCTATTAACGGTTTTGTTCTGAAGGACGGTGCCAAGGACAACGCGACATGTCGTCAGATGGCAACTCCGGAGGTTCCGTTCACGAAAGAGCTGCAGAGAAGGGAACGCAGCAAACTTCTCCAATCTCATGGTTAGATGGACTTGCTTCAGGGCCCTTTAGGACTAGGGGCCACGGCTTCGAACCTCATCTAACGTTTTGTGGTGTGTTTCGTTAAAACTTTAGTCAAAATTAATTTTATATCCACTAGTTCCCTTTGCAACCGACTAGGTGATGACTGATCTGTCTTGGTGTAAGTTATTCGACTGTCATTATCAGATTACTTTTATTATGTGTATTTTGTTGTTATAATCTAAATAAAGTCAGACTCAATTCATACTCTGCCATCTTGAATATTAGGGCCCCAAACGCCATTTTTTTTAAATCGATATGAGTGGCAACCTCAGAAAAAGTATACCTTATACCTTATACTTATCATATCCAAGATGGCGGCGGGACGGACACCCCTGTCGCATCGCTCCGCCTGATTTCGACTGATTTCGACTAATTCCCTACTTTGGCGATAATTGTCGCATCCTAAGAACGCGTAGTTTATTGCTAACGCCGTATAGATCAAGTTCATGTAATTTTTGTCAGCTATATTGAGTTTGCTGACGTAAAAAAGAGGAAGATTTGTAGCCGGAGACGAGAACATCCCGAGAACAAAGACCCAAGCCGACAAGATGGCGAACGACGCGCAAACACCTGGCGAACTGTACCTGTTACTGGGAACAACAGCCGGCGCGAGGAAAGAGGACATCATCGCGGCCTACAAAGATAAAGTCTCAAGCTACGAGAAGACTTTGAAAACAACGAAGGACAAGCGTCTACTGAGCACAGCGAGACAAACTTTCTCAGAGGTGAGCAAAGCTTTCTTTGTCCTGTCAAACGATGACCGCCGGGCAGCCTACGACAAATCAAATGTAATATCGGAGCCGGCCAAACATGACAAGAAACACCCACCAAGTAACGAGTACTTCGTACAACACAACGGCGGTAGTGTAACTATTCACATACCTGCGGGATCAGACAAACACTGGACAGAAGCTATTGAATCTCACTACAACATGTCCACTGAAGACAAGGGCAAAAATGGCCGCCAACTAAACGTCCCCTTCCACGATCCCGAGACTAACGACGAGATTGGATCGGTTACGCTCCACGTGTACCATACGTCTAAAATACTAGTACAAGGTTCGGCCTACTATCTGTGGGTTATGTTCATTTATGAACATCTCAAAGAACAGTTACTGGCAACAAGCCCGACCACAGAAGTCATGTGTGAGGATATTATATGCAACAAATGTCAGCAGCCCGGCCCCGAAGATGAAGGTGTAATTCAGTGCAATTCGTGCCAACAGTGGTATCACTATGTGTGTACAGGACTCCGACAAAGCCTACTATATACATTGATCACTGATGAAGAAAGGGAGTATGTTTGCAACCAGTGCTCACACGACGACCAACAAAGTGAGGAAACCACTCCTAAAGCGGTCTACAGTGCACCAAACTTAGAAGATAACAACAACAATGCTCAGCTTTCCTCTCTTCAGATCAGTGTAGACAAGCTGGAGTCCATTCTAATGAGCAGAATCACCACTGACAATGACAAGTTTGACACCTTGGCGGCACGAATCTCACGAATGGAAATCCAGTTGTCTAAAACAAAAGACCCTCCAGTGGAGAACTTGGCGAGACTATCCGACATTGAAGTGCTAAAAAGACGTATCAATGCACTAGAAGCAGAAAACAAAAACCTGCGAAACAGGATAACACTTCTGGAACAACAAAGTGTGAAGAAAGCAGGCCCAACAACATCCCAGACGGGCGACTCTGCACGTGCTCCAACTACACCTGAAACCACAAACACCCGCTTCGTCCCGAATATCCCAACTAACAACAGCTTTGAGGTCCTAGCAGACAACACTCCGATGACCCAAGTTGAACGGAAGTTAGATTCCCGTGATAATGGGCAGTCGCAGACACGACCAACAGAAAGGCGTTCAGATGACCCAATCCTAGCGGAAATAGTCATCATCGGTGACTCGAACACGAGAGGAATTGTTCCCAGCGTGCTTTACCCGGGCAAGCTAACTGCCAAACACTCAGCAATGAAAGTCCCTCAGGCCATAGAACTGATCACGGAAACGAACTACTCGGATCCCAAATGCATTGTCTATCACGTGGGGACAAACGACATAAGGGAAGAAAGGGCGGCAAACGGTGTCACAGAAAACCTCAGGCAGCTGGTAACAACAACACGATCAAAATATCCGAATGCAGACATCGTCATGTCTGCTATACCCCCGAGAAACGACAAACAACTGATGGAGGTCACACGCGACGTTAACACCTTCCTGCACATCCTTCATCAAGAAACTGCCTTCATCAGTCTAGCGGACAATGACAATCTCGGCGAAGACGGATCCATAAAGAGAGCTTTGTACAAACAAGACGGGTACCACCTCAACAGAGACGGCCTAAAAGTACTTGCAGCAAACTGGAAGACTGCAATTCATCCCCTGGTAGGCATGGGTACCTACAATAGAGGACAGAGATGGAGTACTGACCCATCACCGACAAACCGACAGAACAGAAAACCGGGGGCGGAAAACAACCAATTACAATCTTCAGAACAAAACAGAAATCGTGACTGGACCAACCCAGGCAGTAGCCCTCGCGAAGAGCCGAACCCGAACTCGTTCGCTCGTGACCGACGCCCTCGCGAAGAGCCGAACCCGAACTCGTTCGCTCGTGACCGACTGCATCGCGACGAGCCGTACCCGAACTCGTTCGCTCGTGACCGACTGCCTCGCGACGAGCCGAACCCGAACTCGTTCACTCGTGACGAACTAAACGTAGGATCGCGCCCTCGTGACTGGACCAACCCAGACCAGCGCTCTTGGTGCCCTCGAGACAGACCAAGTCCATACAGGGTCCCGGAGGGAGAACAACGCCAAGACTGGCGCTTTCACAACCTGGACTGGCTTCCACGTGACCAAAGAGCCTCAAACTGGAATCGACACAACGCAGACTGGCGCACATACGACACAGACTGTCGCAGGTACAACGGTGACTGGCACACATACGAAGCAGACTGGCGCTCGCACAGCAGAGACTGGCGCATGCAGAGGCAGCTGGAGGAGTTCCCTGACTGGCGCTACAACTTCAGAGGCTGGTAACACAAGTCGTATCCTTAACCTTATATAGTATCAGACAAGAAAATGTTATGGTATGCTAAGAACTCGCACGGTCAAGTTATAATAGTTATACAGGAAACACTAGAAGTTTTTCCTTTCTTTTTTATTTTAAGCAACTATATTGCACAAGTACAACATATAAGTAAATTATCGTAAAAGTAGGGACTAAGTTGAATGTCATACATTGAGAACGAGCACTTATGAAAAGTTCATTGAACATAGGCTTCTGGAATGTCCATGGGTTAGGGAAGAAGCTTGAAGATGATAGCTTTAGAAGTAGTTTAGAAAAACTTGATCTCTTCTCTCTCATTGAAACCTGGAGTAACGAATCTTCAGAAGTTCACATTCCTAATTACCAATATTTCTCATCTTTGAGACAAAAAAGAAAGAAAGCCAGAAGAAATTCAGGGGGAATAATTTTTTACTTCAAAAATGATCTCTCGAAATTCGTTAAAAGAGAGCGTGGAACTTCTGATTGCAAAGATTTACTCTGGGTTCGCGTGTCAAAAAATTTGCTAGGTTTATCCAAAGATGTATTTATATGTAATGTCTATATTAGTCCTGTATATTCCACCGTCCACAAAACAGCGGAGGATTCTATTTTTGATGTATTAGAGCAGGACATAGCACTCTTTAAGTCCAAGGGCCACATAATCCTTGGGGGAGACTTTAATAGCAGAATTGGGTCCTTACAAGACTTCAGTGTCGAAGAAACCCTAGATCTTGACCTGGACCCACTTTCTCCCGCCCGTAACGTAGACATCCCAAAAAATTTTACCGACAGAAACCCAGCTAATTCTTTTGGCAAATGCCTCGTAGACTTATGTGTACAGACTGATCTACACATACTAAACGGAAGAATACTAGGTGACTTGAATGGTAGAGTTACTTGTTACCAACCTAACGGTTGCAGCACGGTAGACTACGCCATCTCTAGTAGCTCATTGTTTCACAACATTAATTTCTTTAAAGTCCACCGATTGACTGAGTTTTCGGACCATTGTATGGTTTCTTTAAACATAAGCGCCTTAGCGCACTTCCAGGAAAACGCCAAAACTGAAGAAAAATTGCTCCCTTTACCAGGTCGATTTATCTGGGGCCCCGATTCTAGCGAGAAATTTCTAAAAGCCCTTAGCAGCCCAACAATTTCCCATAGACTAAACAAATTTCTACCTATAGATAAAAATTCAATCCAGTCAACAAAAAAGATAAACGAAAATGTACGAGAATTTCAAGACATTTTAGTATCAGCAGGAAAGATGTCTCTACAAATCAGAGGCAAAAAGAAGTCAAAAGAATTAAAAAGAAGTAAAAAATGGTTCGACAAAACCTGCTATGAAGCTCGCACAGAATTAAAAAATATAAGATATCTCCTAATAAACAACCCAAAAAATCCAATTATAAGAGGCAGCTACTTCAGAAAGAAAAAAGAATTCAAAAAACTACTCAGAAAACGGAAAAGGGAACATGAAACTAACTGTTTATTGGAGCTCCAAAAACTTCAAGACAATAACCCGACAGCCTTTTGGAGCTTACTTAAAGAACTAAAACAGACTAATTCCACAAACCAAGAAGACATACCAGCGAACACCTGGGTAAATCACTTTAAAGCTCTACATGAAAAATCTAGATTAGAAAGACAAGAGTTTGATTCTAACTTTGAAACAACCATTGTAAACAAACTCAAAATACTTCAAAATCATAACCATTCCCAAGGCCCATTAGACTATGATATTACAGAATCCGAAATTGTCACTGCCATTCAAGGACTTAAAAACAAAAAGGCTAGCGGGCAGGATATGATAACTAATGAGATGCTGAAATCGGGTAAATCTCTCATACTCCGCCCCCTCAGGACTCTATTTAATAACGCCCTCTCAACAGGAACCTTCCCCACAGAATGGTCCAGTAGTTTTATTGTCCCAATATTCAAAACAGGAAAAAAGGACGACACAAATAATTATCGAGGCATCTCTATATCAAGCTGTCTAGGAAAAGTATTCACGTCGATATTGAACAAAAGACTCTCGATGTTTCTCGAGCAAAATGAAATCCTAAAACCAAACCAGACAGGATTCCGTAAACATTACAGAACCTCGGACAATATATATCTTTTAAAGACCCTAATCTCCAAACATACCCAACCAGGAAAGAAGCTCTTTGCCTGCTTTGTAGACTTATCAAAGGCATTTGACTCTATCTGGCATGAGGGTCTACTTTTCAAACTTCTATCAGCGGGTATATCGGGAAGATTCTTACGACGTTTTAAAAAACCTATATAACAAATCCACAGCTAGTGTCAAAACGAAAAAAGGTCTTAGCGAGAGTTTCCCAATAGAAATTGGAGTAAGGCAAGGCTGTGTCTTAAGCCCTTCTCTGTTTAACTTATATATGAGTGATCTAGCCAACCAATTAACTACAGATTCTGAAGATTTTGATGCCCCCATATTAAACACAAACAAACTATCTAGTCTGTTTTACGCTGACGACCTTGTGCTGTTATCTACAGGCGAACGTGGCCTACAAAAAACAATAAACAATTTAAACCAGTACTGCAAAAAATGGAAATTGTCAATCAATCTAAACAAAACAAAAATAATGATTTTCAACAAAAAGGGGCAGCTGCTTTCAAACTTTAGATTTTACTTAGGAAACCAAAATATTGAGATTGTATCTTCTTATAGTTATCTAGGAGTAATATTTACAACTGGCGGTAACTTTAACACTGCAATGAAAACTCTACAAAAAAAGGCCTTACGAGCCCTCTTCAGTATAAAATCAAGTTTAGGAGACAGTAATGCATCAGTATCAGTATACTGCAAACTATTCGATGCATGCGTTGTTCCCATATTAACCTACGGTGCTGAAGTTTGGGGCAAGATTGGACTAAACGACAATTCTCCAATGGAACAAGCACATTTAAAATTCTGTAAGTCTCTTCTTGGCGT